>NC_081413.1:125857255-125864638 GCF_030272615.1 Cryptomeria japonica | reverse complement strand
TGTGTCATGTGTGGGCACGTATTCTTGGGTCCAGTAGGACAACCCGTCGATCATCCTGTGGACAGTGCAGATTATGAGGTGCATGAGATGCATGATGCACCAGATGTTATTACACAGACTGGAGGATACTTTGGGGAGTCCTCACATGCTAGAGGCGAGGAGGTATCGTCATCATACATTGATGATGTAGTGGTAAGATTTGTATTTTCACAGTTCATGTTATATTTTAATTAAATATTTCTAAATTAGATAATATTAAGTACTAATTTTTATTTACATGGTCTATTTAACAGTTGATGACCGAGGATGAGTTGAGACAGATTCAGGAGGGCACCTTGTCGGCCATTTCATTTGGCCTTGATAGCTCGACGGTACATATATTATTGCACCTAGTCATTTGTATTTTATTGTACATACATGCTCATAATTTATATTGGTATTAATTAGATTATGTAGTAACTTGCATGTATATCTTATTTTACTCTTGTAGGGAACAAGCAGCATGAGTGCGGGGCAGTGTGATTTAGGATTTGGTAGTCCAGTTGGAGACAAGGGAAAGGTAATTGAATGCAAATATGATTGAATGAATAGTTTTAAATAACTTATAGTGATTATACATGTCTAGACATAGATTGATAGTTTCATATACTTGTTGTGTATATATATAGAGAATTCTTGGCTTCACATCCTTGATGACTACACCCAGTATACCTGAAGAAGAAGAAGAGATCCCTCGAGTAGATGTGTGTTTATTTTATTTTTTGATTAGTAGATATAATTTGTTATTATCAATGACAATTATATGGTAACTTGTATCAATGTCATGTTTATGAACATATGTAGGTTGTTTATGAAAATATTCAAAACATACCTCCTCTACTGAAGACATACATCAAGAGTCCTGCAAAGCTGAAGAGAAAACATGGAGATGAGGTAAACATGAATAGTTCAATTATAGTTCATTTTTATGTTAACTTTTCGAATGTGAATTATATAATATAACTAATATTAATCGTGGTTTGTTTTTCTTGTACAGGATCCTTCAGAGCCAAGCAGTGCGGCGAAGAGGATTGATTTTGATGATCCATCGGCAGCTTAGGATGTTATAGATAGCTTTGGGATGCTTACATGTCTAGTTGGAATGTATATTTTGTATATGGACATACATTCACGTATTTAGACATACATTTTGTTTCAGTTGGCATTTATGCCATATTTGTGTATGGACATACATTTGTAATCATTTGACATTTTTATATATACAGAAGTTGATATTCGATCATATAATTGTTGCTCATCTGTGCGTGGTGTTATCATGGAAATCTTTAATCTTCATTCCAATAATTAGCAATGGTTAATAATGGCTATTTAATGAACAATACAATTCATTTCATCGTAAGTGTTGTTTTTATAATGAACAATATAATTCATTTAATGAACAATACAATACAATTCATTTAATGAACAATACAGTTTATGAACAATACAATTCATTTAATCAACAATACAATACAATTCATTCAATGAACAATACATTTCATGAACAACACAATTCATTTAATGAACAATACAATACAATTCATTTAATGAACAATACTTGATACAATTCATTATTACCCTATGCATGGTCCTATTTTTCCCCCCCACCTCGGTTGAACGCTCGGGGTTTTATTAGGGGCAGCAATTTTTCAGTTGGCAAAAAAATCGTCAGTCTCACTCAATGGAATGTTGTAGCGTGGCCGATTTTCTCATTCTGCTCATCGCGATAATGAACCGTCAGCTCCAAAATGTCCAGTTAGGCATTATTACCACTATGCATGTTCCTATTTCCCCCCCCCACTTGATCAAACGCTCGGGATCATACCCTACCGGCGTCATCCCTTGAGCGCCCTAAGTGCTCAAAATTGTCAAACTTTGACGGGCCCTAACTCAGAATCTGTGGCACCTGCGAACGTTCTGTTTAAACCTACGGGGCCACAAGAGGGGTCCCTACAAAAGCATATCTCAATTTTTCAAGTTGCCCTACGATTTTATTTAGGGCAATAATTTTTCGGTTGGCAAAAAAATCGTCAGTCTCACTAAATGGAATGTTGTCACATGGCCGATTTCTCGTTCTGCTCATCGCGATGACGAACCGTCGGCTCCGACATGTCCAGTTAGGCATTATTACCCTACACATGCTCCTATTTTTCCCCCCACTCAATTGAATGCTCGGGGTCATACCCTACCGGCGTCGTCCCTTGAGCGCCCTAAGTACTCAAAATTGTCAAACATTGACGACCCCTAACTCAGAATCCGTGGCACCTAAAAACAATCCGTTTAACCTATGAGGCCATGAGAGGGGTCCCTACGAAAGCCTTTCTCAGTTTTTCAAGTTGCCCTACAGTTTTATTAGGGCAGCAATTTTTGGTTGGCAAAAAAATTGTCAGTCTCACTCAATGGAATTTTGTCACATGGTCGATTTCTCATTCTGCTCATCGCGATGACGAACCATTAGCTATGACATGTCTAGATAGGCATTATTACCCTACACATGCTCCTATCTTGCCCCCCCACTTGATCGAACGCTCGGGGTCATACCCTACTGACGTCGTCCCTTGAGCGCCCTAAGCGCTCAAAATTATCAACTTTGATGGGCCCTAACTCAGAATCTATGGCACCTGTGAATGATCCATTTGAACCTAAGGGGCCACGAGAGGGGTCCTTATGAAAGCCTATCTCAGTTTTTTCAAGTTGCCCTATGATTTTATTAGGGCAGCAAATTTTCGGTTGGTGAAAAAATTGTCAGTCTCACTCAATGGAATGTTGTTGTGTGGCCGATTTCTCCTTCTGCTCGTCGTGATGATGAACCATCAGCTCCAACATGTCTAGTTAGGAATTATTACCCTACACATGCTCCTATTTTGCCCCCCCACTCGATCGAACGCTCGGGGTCATACCCTACCGACGTCGTCCCTTGAGCACGCTAAGTGCTCAAAATTGTCAAACTTTGACGGACCCTAACTCGGAATTCATGGCACCTATGAATGATCCATTTGAACCTACAAGGCCATGAGAGGAGTCCCTATGAAAGCCTATCTTGGTTTTTCAAGATGCATACAACTTACCATGTTCAATCTCATGCCAACCACCACTTGGATATTGTTATATGTCGATTAAAGTACAATATATGTAATAAAACCATATAGTCTTACAAAAAAGCCATCATAGACCATCTATGTCGATTAAAGTACAATTCATTTGTAATAGGGGCACACTCACAATGTGAAGTTGCAAAACCCTGTGGGAAGCATCAAAATAAAAATTTACTAATCTGACTCATACTACTGTCAAAAGCATCAAAGATGCTACTGCTAGCGAACACCATGCTCCATTGTGGAGAGAATATTAGGTGCATCTGATGTCAGTGTCTGAAAATGAAAGAATGTTATTCAATTGCCAAAATCTAACTGACTTTATTTTATAAACCATTAATGAATAAAAATAGACAAGGTTACCTGAGTGAAAGTTCGATGACCACCTTGACTAGTCAATGTCAAATGTTTGATTTAATAGATCATCTGTCATGAAAATTTGATCCACTGCAAATGTGTCCTGGACACATGCATTTGAATCATCTTCATGATAATAAACACAACAAGACCCATAATTTAATCTCATTAATGCACAAAGGAATATGTACCATCACCAAGAGAGGGGCCTTATCAACGACGAATGAGTTTAGCATGAACCTGTATTTTTAATCATTGTTAGTCTACACATAAATTTCATGGGATGAACATAAGTGGTGTTGTAAAAATACGTCCCTTCCAATTATATCGAGTATACTCATTATGTGCATGCAAAAACCGTGTTGCCCAAAAAAAACGTTCATCAATAGACCTACATTTTGAACACATCCTTAATATACACGTAACAAACTTGAACATTAAGGTTTAATGATCATTGTTTGAAATGAAATGCATGAAAAAAAAATAAGGCACCATTAAAGACCTACTACTCAAGTGTGCCTGAAGGTCATCTCTTTGTTTAAGAGTATCCAGTATTGCTTCATGATCAGTAGTAGTCACTGTCCATAGCTCTTTGATCTTTGGTTTTTCTTGATGCTTCAACAACTTGACATTTGTAGCTATAATGAGGTGTGAATACATTATAATGGTTTTGTGTCTCTCATAGTCTTCAAATGCAGGTATGCCATTCTTTCTAATCATGTATGTTCACAACCAAGTTGCCACAACAACAACTGAACCTGTAGGATATGTGAACCCATCATCATCTGTCACTGGTTGTGTTAGCTTTTGTTTTCCTTGTACACATTGTGCCAACCAATATTCTAACCTCTCTTCATTCCTTACAGTGCAACAACTGCAAAAACATGTCCTGGCTATACAAGATCTGATAGACGATCATACTCAAGTGAACTTTCCATGTCATCGTTTGATAAGGATATTTTTTGAGATAAAGGAGTTAGATAGTGGGGGAATCCACGTATCAACCCACTCACTTGACTCACACTGATCCCAATCACACCGAAGACAACTCTGACAAAAACAAGCCAACGCTCATGTCCAAATGGTCCATGTACTTGCATCTGAGCTGAGAAATGAATGCATCTTTGAAGAATCTTTAATTGTTTGACAGTCCAATCTATCTCCCACTGTTCCCTTCTCAACCAACCAAAAGAATCTGCTCACTGCTGAATCAAGAGTACCTCCATGTGACAATGCTGAACTACACCAATCAACAATAGAACATGCATCAAAGAAATTTGTACCTGAAATCCTCAATTGCTCCTTAACTAGAGCTCTCTTCAAACATGCACTTGCTCCATCATGCTCTCCCTTCCCATGCCCTGCCTCAAAAAAAACACCAAATATGAGGTATAAGCCTCTCCACATGCATTCTACTCAACCAATAAAACATACGGGCATTCTTGAATTGACCCGTATAGTTATTTGACCATATTATATGTCAGTCAATTGCAATATCTTTCTCATTCAAGAACTCAAAAAAATTCTCGAAAGAATGTTGCACATACTCAGAGGAGTGTGATCTATCATCAATCATATAAAAATGCTAATCCCTGATTATCTTCCTGTCCTCTTTTGTACTATCAGGATCATGTCTATATGTAATGTGAACGAAAATAGCAATCTGGACTGAATTGTAGTACTGAGACTGTACCTCATTCTGTGGTTGCAATGTATAGTTCTCTGCAAAATCAACCATCGATACAATAGTTCCAATTGGGATAGAGTTCTTACACATCCTGAACTGTTGATCCAACCACTGAGACCTATGGGTGTGCCTTGCATACTTGTAGAAAAGATTTTCCTTAAAATCCAAAATAAAATCAGCAATACTCACTTCTCTTGAGACTAATTTGCATCTAGAACCTTCACCTCCAGGACTCTTCAAATTATATTTCACTGTCTCGTATCTTTTTTTCTCAACATAATTATTTCCAAACTCGTGTTCGCTACCCTCATGAAAACATGAAACAAACTTTGACAACCCACCGCATTCTGAGCACTTCTCATTCAAACAGTCATTTCTATAAAAATAGCAGCCATCATCTCTAGGGCATAAAAAATAGATCTTGCAAGTCTCTTGATGATCTCGGAAATAGCATTGCACCACACTCCTGCAACATCTCATTAGTATGCATCATAGAACGAATATGACATAAAAGTTCATGGTACATTGAAAACTCCACATGGTACTTGCAACAACAGGTATTGCGAATCTTAAGAGGAACACAATAAAATGGTTTCAAAGATTCAAAGGCCCTTTTTGATATTTGCAAAGTTGGATGTAATTCACAAAAAATTTTGTACAATATTGTTTGGCTTGATTCCAAGAAATGTTTGGGATGCGGTGTGCGGTCTCGGTTGCCGATTCTTAATTTCAAAACGTCCTTACATTGGGTGACACTCTAGAATTAGAGTGCCAAAATTGTTGAATCTCTTCCTTCACATTGTCAGTCAACTTTCTATCAACACGTGGAAGCCTCCCACCAAATGCCCATGTATCTTGTTGAAGTGGATCGTCAAGTCTTTGTCTTCATGCAAGTGCTCTATCCAAAGTTTTACGGTTTATGTTAAAATCAACACAAGTTTGTCTCATTTGACGAGCCTTCCTCAATTGATGGCTTACTAAGGAGGTTGTAATCACTCTTCGAGCCGCTCTCTTATCTCTTTCTTTGGTATTCTTTCCAATAGAATTGAGAGCGTCAAATAAATTTTTTGCAATATTAGAATTTCTCTCCATCTTCTTGTTCATACGAATCTTCAATTTGTTTAGCAATGGTCTCATCTTGATCATCTTTAGCAATTGAACAAAGAGTTGGCATTGCTCGGTCAATGTCTTATGCTAAAATTTTGGTTGAAAAGTTCTGTAGCCCACAACCAAATGGTTCTTGTTGACCTCTTGCTTCAAGATTCACAATAATGTTCTCATCGATTTCAAATAACCATTTGGGGTTCTTGAAGGTCTTGGATTTGGAATTTGTCTTTCATCCATGAGAGGGTTTTCATTTCTAAAGTAATTAGGTGTTACATATGGTTCACTTGGTGAGGCAATTCCACCTTCAATGTTAAAGTTTTCCACATTTTGCACCTCCTATGTCAAAATTTTCTACATGTTAAGCATTTTCATTATCACTTTCAACATTTTCAAAATTTTCAATATTTTCACTTTCAAAATTTACATTTTCATTTTCAATAACTTGTGGCACATTTTGAATTTCAATTTCCTCTTTAGTTGAGTAACATTTGCAATATTTAACATACCTTGTCTTCTCCTCCTATGACATTCTCTATCTCTTTCTTTATACACTTCAACTTGGTCATTTGAAAGTTTTCTTTTGCGTTTAGACTTCCGACGACTACTACTCCCATTTCCCTCCACACATATGCTCCTTCATGATTGACAATGTAAGTTTTCACTTTAAGAATCTCCCAAAAGAACAATTTGTCTCTAGCTATTTGAAACCCCATGATCCTCGACAAAAACATAGGACCCAGACTGTCGGTCGTTGGAATCTACAGAATGGCCCACAAACCTTTTTTTCTTGGTTTTTAGTTACTAAAATCGGATATCGGATATCAGATTTTATTCGATATCCGATTTTTGTACAAAAATATGTGGTCCCCAAAAAAATTCCCGTTGCCGCCATTTATGAACTAAACTGCCACATGGCAGAAATCCGATATCTGATTAAATTGGATATTGGATTTTATTGGTCATATTTTAGAGAGAGAGAGAGGGATAGGAGATGGAGAGAGAGAGAGAGAGAGAGAGAGAGGGAAAGAGGGAGAGAGAGAGAAGGACATGATTTGGTGTCTTAAGGGGTCCTATGGTGTCATAGACACCATATGACCC
>NC_081413.1:125684755-125852255 GCF_030272615.1 Cryptomeria japonica | reverse complement strand
TAGTAATTAGCTTTTGGATTAATCATAGCATGTTAATATATTTTCTTAAATCATGCATTTCATATCATCTCCATAGTCAATCATGATCAAATAGCTACTCAACTCTTGAGTTGTCACTTTGGAGGTCATTGCTCCACTGAGAGCCTATCAATCCAACACCTTCAAGGTCCTCAAGAATAGAGGAAAATGGGACATTTCAAGGAAGGCTTATGGTTTGCATTTCTAATTTAGTTCTCAATTAAGCTTTTCAATTACATTTTATTATCTCATTATATGTGTATGCCTCTTATATACCACATTTTTTAGCATCACAACTCCCATGATAGATGATGCTCCTCTAACTTCAAAATTTCCAGATGAATCCATCTTGACGGTATCACACATGAAGCCTTGGCAACTGTACTTTGACAACTCATACACATAGCATGGTGCAAGCGTTGGCATCCTTTTCATCACACCTCAAGGAGATTCCATACCAAAATCATATCGATTATCATTTCTGTGCACTAATAACATAACAGAATACGAGGCATTAACAACTAGACTATGAATTGTAGTTCAGTGGAAGACCCAGGAACTTCATGTTTTTGGGGACTCTCAACTTGTAATTCGTCAAGCAACTGATGACTACCAAACAAAGGATGAAAAATTAATGCCTTACAAAAAAATGGTGGATGATCTCAAACAACATTTCATGAAGTTAACCTTTGAGCAGATACCAAGAGAGCAGAATCGAGCCGTAGATGCCATGGGTACTATTGCTTCACTGATAGATCTACCACAGAATGAAACCCGCTATGAGTTCTTGGTTGATAACCTTTTGGTTCCCTTGCATGAGATCACTCCTACTGAGATGATATGTGTCATGGGCCCTGATTCCTAGTTATACGGTTCCATTTTCACATACCTTCGTAATAACATCCTTCCTCCGGACTTATCCAACAATCAACGTCGCACTTTCATTCGCCAATCTTCTCGATACATCATTTTAGTTGATATCCTATATCATCGAGGTCTAGAAGGCACTCTTCTTAGATGTTTAGAAAGGGATGAAGCTTAGATTGCGTTACACGAAGTTTATGAAGGGATATGTGGTCCACACTCTAGTGGTCCTACCTTAGCCAAGAAACTCATCAAGGTTGGATATTACTGGCCCAATATGGAAAAAGACTCATATCAGTTTCTCAAGAAATGTAAGCAATGTCAAATTCATGGAGACCTTATTCATGCACTAGCACAAGAACTTCAACCGATTGCGACTCCTTGGTTCTTTTGTTAGTGGGGACTCAATCTCATAGGCAAGATTCACCCTCCTTTCTCCAATGGCCACAAATTCATCATCACTACCACAGAGTATTTCACAAAATGGATCAAAGCCATGCCTCTTACACAAGTCACTATAAAACAGATTGCTACATTCATTCTCAACTACATCATTTGTCGATACGGTATTCTTATTTCCATAATCACCAATAACAACGTCCCTTCAAAAATCAAGATGTTCATGAACTTTGTGATCGCTTCCATATTACCCACCATTTCTCCATGCCCTATTACCCCCAAGTTAATAGTCAAGCTGAGATGTATAATAAAACCATTCTTAAAATCCTAAAAAAGACAGTCGATGACGCTGGCCGCAATTGGCATATCCAGCTTAATCCTGCACTTTGGGCTTATCGCACAAGTGTTTGCACACCTACAGGAGCCACAACTTATTCACTTGTCTATGGCATTGAAGCTATCTTGCCTATTGAGGTCGAGTTACCATCTTTATGAGTCTCTTTGCAAAACATTATGAGTGATGAAGACTATAGGGTCTCTCGCTTGCAAGAACTAGAACTATTGGATGAACGAAGACAAACTTCTTTTAATCATCTCAAGGCTTATCAACAACGAATGAGTCACAGTTACAATCATACAGTGAAGCCTCTTACATTTGAGATGGGTGACTTAGTTCTCAAAGAAAATCCCAAAAATCAGCTAGACAAAGAGAAGAAGGGTAAGTATGAACCAAATTGGCTTGGTCCTTACATTATTACAACAACCCATGGATCTGGTGCATATCAACTCTCAACCCCAGATGGTGAACCTTTGGAGGATCCTATCAACAAGATGCACCTTCACAGGTTTTACACATAGCTCTTCAGAGTATCTCAATTCAAAAATACAAAATAATAAAAATATAAAAAATACAAAAAATCATAAAATAAAAAATCATTACTTGGTGAAAACTTGGAAAACAGGCGCCTTGTGACACAAAAAAATTGAAAAACAGAAAAAAATTTCATCCAAAGGTGAAAACCACTTTGGTGGCGTCCTGGGCAAGTACCATGGTGAAAACTGAGTCATCGATGCCATGTGTAGAGACATTGCTCCTCCCTCCTTCAGGATTCCATTTCATCCTTTCACTTTGCACATACTCACAACCTTTCCATCCATAATAAATCAGCCCCTATCTATGGCTAAGGCAAAATCCTAAGTCTAGTGATGGGTGTGGAACTAAGAGCATCACATGTTTCGAGGAGTACAGTTTCTTCCAGTTATCTTCAGTCTATCGTGCACAATCCACAATAAAGAAACATTTGCATCACATATCCACAATAAAGTTTTGCCTTCTCCACAATAAAGTATCAGTTTCATGGATTTAGTTAGTTTCAGATGAGACACAACAGCAACGATGGGCTTCAACAAATCAAATCTTTCAACAGACTCGAACAACATTATGGTTCAATGCTATCTATCCTTTTGTGAAAGTAAACATTGTGACCACAATCAAATAAACTTATCCAAGTGACAAAAGACACTAAACTTGAGGACTACAGTGGATGTTGGTGTCGAGTCTTGGTTTTATTTTGATTTTATCTTTCTGGTGACATGTCTTTTAGCTTTTCCAAGATGTCTTTGACTAGAGATTTTATCTCCGGGATGTCTTTGAATAGAAAGGCGAGGATGGGGTATCGTCACCTATTTTCTTTGTTGTTTGTGGATTGCCTCTTAGTAATCCTATGACTTGTCCAAGGATATGAGGACACTATGAGTCTAGTGTGAACTAGGGCATTCCTTGTTTGCAACTGTCTGATCTCCATGCAAATGGGTACAATGACTTTCTAGATCGAACCTATGTCTGGATTGTCATAACTTGTTTGCCATAATAAAGCTCAATGATGATAACGCACAAGAAGCTCTTTCACTTTCATATCTTCTACCTTCCACCCCCCTTTCTTGATTGACCTCCATCATCCTTCCCAAGTCCGTGTAGCCTTCTATCACATGACTCAGTATAATGACACGCGAAAAATATCTGCATTTCATGTATTTTGCACCTACATTACCACATATTAGCATTTCATACATACATATAGATATCACAATTGCATCGCATCCTGCACACAACACATGCTAGCACATTTTACATTCTCATCATGTAAATAGTTATTTGCATTATCATATTCATCTGCATTTCATACATTCACATTTGCATTTGCATAAACATATAAAACATAAAAGAACAAAAATATTGCATTTCCTCATGTACATATTTGCATCCATATCATAAGCATCACATATAAACATCACATAGGTACACATGCATATAGCTTCTGCAAGGATGAATCATCTCATATATATAATCATAAGTGTCATGATATAATGATTTCAAAATACATTTGGCTACAATCACCCGAAGGTGTCTACATCATCATACAAAATGGTACAAAACTGATACATAGGGAGCCCTCTAAGGCTATGATGAACTCCCTCCCTCAGAGCCGGCTTACGTCGATGGAGTCTGAGCCCTGGAAGGACTAGCCCAAGCATCATCTCTCCTTCGCCCTCTATGGTGGTGGTGGAGGACCCATGACCCCACCGCTAGATGCCTGTCTCCTGTCTCTCCCTCTAGAGGTTGTCGCAGTCCATGATGGTCTCTAGAAGCTCCTCATCCATTGATCTAGTGGTACCACTCCATAGTATAGGTCTCTCCAATAGGCTATCTCCTCCCCTGCCCGCAGAACATAGGCGTACCTTGCCCCTGTGTCCTTTGTTGTCTGCCTCCCTGCCCTCAGTGTTGTCTCAACCTCTGTATAGCACTGAATAGCTTGATCCCTCTCTCGCCACATGTCCAGCCCTCATCTACAGTCCTGGATCTTGAAACACTCATCTCAGTGCATCCCTATCTCCCTCTCGATCATAAGGATCTAACTGCCCATCAATCGGTATCCTCAGTATCCTATATACATCCTCCAAGGTGATTGTCATCTCACCCATTGACAAATGAAATGTACATGTCTTTGAGTGCCATCTCTCAGCTACCGCAGTCAACAACCCCATGTTCGCATGAAACTTAAGCACATACAAAATATATTGCAAGCCCATAGCCTATACTGCTGCTCTATCCTCGAATGTCAGCTCAGCTCATAAACTCTGAGTCGAAGGGAATCTCTCCCATGACTCCAGCATAGGTAGGTCCTCCTACAGTCAAGCAAATCAACTGTGTCAATCATAGTAGTACTCCCTGTTCATCACAAAGTACTGCTTTCTATCCTAGTGGCATTCCCTGTTCATCATAAAGTGCTTCTCTTTTTTAGTACTTCTTGCTCATCATAAAGTACTATTTTTTTTTATCTTGGTACTCCCTGTTCATCACAAAGTGCCTCGATCTATCCTATCCTAGGGCCTCTACTTGAGTGTATCCTCTTGAGTAGTTTCCTAATTTGCAACGTATGTTCTATCATAGAATTGTCAATCCTATCCCTATTTGCTATTCTAGTCTTCCCTAGAGGACCTTCTTGAGTGTATCCTCTCAGCAGCTTATCCAATAGACAATGTGTGTTCATCACAAAACTTTCAATTTATCCTTGAAGATGCAAATGCGCTTACATACTGCACATATGTGCCTACTCTGCACAAATGCGCCTGAATCACACAAACGTGCCTCTGCTCTACCCAGACACACTTGTCTTGCATAAATGTGCCTGCAAGACATAGGCGCACTTGCATTGAACACAAATGTTATTGCAGTTATAGACGCTCCTGGCACCAACGCAGACGTGCCTATCCTACCCAGACGCACTTAGCACCAACACAGATACACCTTAGCATTTCCCCCCCCGCTTGACAGATCTAAAGCGCATTTATTGCACTACCTAGCATTCATTTATGACAATAATTAATGCGGCAAAGTACAAGGAGGTTTTGCGGTACTTACCGGCTCTCCTGTATCTCCTGGCCTCTAATATCGACAAATGTGATCGAATCTATGCACCAATGCCATCGCTACTGATTGCTCTCTACTCTCTCTGCACTCTAATCTCTTGGATGTGTGGATGACAATGAGGATTTTTTCCCCTCGTAGTCTATCTTATAGACTTCCCTAGCCCTAGTTTCCCATGTCAGTCTTCTTTATCCCATGACTCTGTCACTCTATCTTATCTGGTCAGTCCTTTCTAGCCTTTCTTTCTTATCGAGAGATCGTTTGTAATATTTTCAGACATTTTCATCCAGTCTCTCGAGGGGGCATATCATTCCCATCTTGGGGCAACTTTGTATCAATTCATCTTATCTTCTTTGAAACAACGCGACAAGCTGCATTGTCTCAAAGAGGGGCAAAATGTAGACACCTAAAATTGTCCTGTCTAATTAAAGAAATATGTTTAACCTTTCAACAGGGCATCGCTACTGTTAATAAGCCTTTCTTAGCTTCTTGCATGCAAAATCTCCTTCCCCATGCAGATCATTTGCTTTTCTTAAGTTCCACCTTTTACTCCCACTTGGGCATGCATGACTTCTTCCAAAGTTCATGCCTTACTAGTTTATATTTTATTGTAATATATTAACAATAGTTTTATTATGGGGAAAGGTATTAATTTACAGATGCTTACATGCATGAAAAGTTAAAAAACATCTTTCATAAAAACTAGAAGTTAAGTGAAAAAAAATTATTATTATTATTTAATTTAATTTAATTTCTTTTCTTTTCTACATATTCAATTAACCAATTTTTAAAGTGATTAGTCAATCTCTCTATCTCCATCATGCAAATAGATAACTTTTTAATTATCTCAATCTAATAAATTATTAATTATGGAAGATTGAAAGTGTCCCTACGTAAAGTCCACTTCTTTCTCAAAAATAAAAATAAAAAAATATAATGATAATAATAATTTGGTAATATAAAAAATAATAGTATATTAAAACATAATAATATATTATAATATAATAATAATTTAGTTATAATTATTATATTACAATATAATAATAATAATAATTTAATATTATTTTAAAATAATATAATAAATTTTTAAGTGGAATAATGAACAAATATGATATCTTTTGGCGTATTTTACCTATATCCTTGTAAAAATAGGTATTTTAATTTATAAAACTTTCATTTTGATTTGTTTTTCTATATATTTAAATTTTGATATAGTTTTAAAATATTTTCTCTTACATAACAACGGTTGTGACACTAGGAAATGGTTATCCATCCCCTAGAATGTACCAAGCATCTATTATAATGTATTTATAATGTACAAGGGATAATGATGCCTTAGTGCATTCTACGGGTTGTATAGTCATTTTCGTCTAATGATGCATGACATGAAATGCTCTGTGTAATCATTTTAATACAAATCAGACCACTTGTTGAGCTTAGGGGCCGTGATACTTAGCCATGTCAACCTTATTGAAATAATAGAATGTCTAAAATCCTAAAGTTGGGTACTAAAAAAGAAAAGGGAAATTAGATTGACACCCTCCCCATAGCCTCATATCACATGAAAGATCATCTATGTTAATAGAAGAGACAATACAGACTAATCTAAGTGAGATTGAAGAAGATCTGCGTAATATCTTTCTTATAGCATCTCTAACAGGACACGAATGTCCTAATTTCATTCAATTTTTCAAGTAGCATTAGATAAAATTTGCATGGTCATATGACGATATGCCTGGTTTAGATACAAATCTTGTTATGCATCATTTGATAGTAGCACCAAGTGCAAAACCAATAAAATAAAACCTAAGAAAAATGCATCCACATGTAGAACTTTTGGTCAAAGTTGAGCTTAAAAAATTACTGGATGTTAGTTTTATCAGACCCATATATTACCCAGAATGGATATTAAATATTGTACCCATTGGAAAACTAGATGGCAGTATCAAAGTATGCACAAACTTTAGAAACATCAAAAAGGCATTTCCTAAAGATGATTTCCCACTACCTAATATAGACTTAATTGTCAATCTCATAGCCAAACATGCAATGTTGTCACTTATGGATGGATTCTCTGGATATAATCAGATCAAGATTGCACCCAAGGATGAACACAAGACTGCTTTCACTTGTCCTTGGGTAACTTTTTGTTGGAATGACATGCCTTTTGGGTCAAAGAATGCAAATGCTACTTATTAGAGAGTCATGACCACAATATTTAATTATATGATGCATACCTTTATGGAAGATTATGTAGATGACCTCTTGGGAAAGTCACTCACAAGAGAAGACCATTTGAATGTTCTAGCTAAAATATTTACTCAGTTAGAGAAATACAAAGCGAGATTAAATCCCAAGAAATGTTTCTTCGAGGTAACCTTAGGGAAGCTCCTAGGATTCATCATGTTACATAGAGGTATTGAAGTGGATCCTACAAAAGTCAAACCCATCTTATAAATTCCACCTCCAAAGAGCATCAGTCAACTTTGGTCATTAGAAGGGAAACTTTAGTCAATTCACAGATTTATAGCTCAACTTGCAAACAAGTATCATCCATTCACATATTTGTTACATAAGAATATCAAGTTCAAATGGGATGATAAATGTGAACAAGTGTTTCAGTTTCTCTGTCACAACCCTCCTCTATCACTTTTGGATTTAAAATACAATTCTATTACATTTTGGTTAAACTACTTAAAATGATTGAATAAATGTTATAAAAGAATAAAATGAACACACACACACATACTTGGAGAATATAATTCAAAAGGCATTATTTTTATTTATTTATTTTCCACTCCCAATTATGGCACATGTTGTAGGAAGAATAAGAAGCTTCTAGAGGATTCTCCACCACCTTGCATGTAACTCCCCCACTAAGTTTAATCAATTTGCATGAAGTCCAAAATTGGAAAAGAATCTCCTTTTTTATTAAATTTTCTAGATAGTGGAATGGAGGGAATTTTCTTATAAAATTGTATGCAAGTTTCAAAGAAGGGAGTTGATTATGTTTTGAAGGAAATTTCCCAAGTTTTAGAAGTAGATCTTCTTTGGTAGTCTCATTTTCGTTGTAGGAATTTTAAGTTGTTGTTTGAAGAATTTCTCTCAAGTTGCAAGGAAGGATCAAAAGGATAACCAGTGGATTCAACATCAAGCTCGATAAACCAGGTTCTCTCCTTGTTATTTCACATTCACTTATGAGGAATTCGTATTATCAAAAGAAAAAATAGTTATAGATCTTCCTTTATATAAAGAATTTTTTTTATTTGATTGTAAATCTTTTATTTAGGGATAAATAATAATGATAATGCTTTCATATAGTGCATGTAAAAGATAGTTATTTATTTATTTTATTTCCCTTAAGAAAATATGCACATGTTCTTGCTTTTTGTTTTTTTCAAAGATTTTAGCAAAAAAAAATAAAATCATATTCCTTTAATTGTTTAAAATCTCTTTTTCCGAGATTAAAATTCTTCACTGTGTGATTGAATCTTAATCTTTATCTCTTCCCTCTAATTCATTTCTCTGGTTCTTCGAATGGAAATTTGAATCTCATTCTTTAATCTCTCTGTGATTATTAGTTAAATAATTCTTTCTGTGATTATTAGTTAAACAAATCTCTCTGTGATTATTAGTTAAACAAATCTCTCTGTGATTATTAGTTAAATAATTCTTTCTGTGATTATTAGTTAAACAAATCTCTCTGTGATTATTAGTTAAATAAATCTTTCCATGATTATTAGTTAAATAAATCTCCCTGTTAGATCTCTTTGTGAATATTAGTTGAATAAATCCTCCTGTGAATACTGGAAATAAACAATCCTCCTGTGAATATTGGAAATGAATACTAGAAATAAACAATCCTCCTGTGAATACTGGAAATAAATAATCTTCTTGTGAATACTAGAAATAAACAATCTCCCTGTGAAAACTGGAAATGAACTATCTCCATGTGAAAAATGGAAATGAACTATCTCCCTGTGAATATTGGAAACAAACTCTCTATCCCCTTGTGAATACTGGAAATATTAACCTCCTGTTTACTGTAAAATCAATCTAAAACAATTGTTTGATTATTTATTTTATTCATGTTCTTATTTTTATAAATAAATACTCTTTTGTTACATATATATCATTAAATAATTGGAAATGTAAACTATATATATATATATATTAAATGTATTTCAAATGATAAAATGTATTAAATAGCAAGCGCCATATTCCCAAAAATTATTTTGGGTATCGGGCGGCGTGCGGGTAGTGGCAGCAGCTATTGTAACCATCGGGGGGGAGGTGGTACCCTCCACTTCCCCTATAGTCACTATCACGGCAGTGGCCATAGGGAAGTGGAGGGGACCACGGGGTCCCCTCACCACTTGGGGCTTGCTTTCGCAGACTCGCAGTGGTGATGGGACCAGTAGGTCCCACTCTCACTCCCTCCATTTCATCCTTTTTAAAAAAAAAAATGCCATTTCAATTAAATTCGTGGCAATTTGTATAAAGTTAATATATTTTTTTTATATAAATTTTAGTTTAATAAAAAAATTTAAACTTAGGTAAATTTTTAGATTTATAATTAGTTTTAGAAAATTTATAAATTGTAAATTAAATTATACCTTCTTAAATCCACTTAGCAATTTATCCACGTCAATATGATTTGAAGCTAAATTCTATTTTTGGGACTAGTGACTTTATAGGCGATATTCTTGCATGTAACTTACACTACCTTCGCCTCATGCAAATTCCTTACATTGATTACATTTATTGGCATCTCCATCTCCATGCAAGTTACATGTTTAAATATTATTATGCAAGTTTCCTAATTGTTATTATTATGCAAAGTTATATTTCAAGTTTTGAATAATAAAAAATAATAATTTCTAGTTATGGTTCTTATTCCATGTAATTCATCGAGTAGTTATTTCAATTAATTGAGCTTTGCAATGTCTAATTATACGCGTTCAATTCATAATTATTTTTCCAAGCATGATGTTTATCATAAGTGAGAAAATTAAATAAAGGAAGTTGGAAAACCAAAACCTAGTAGCATTCGGTATATACAGTGCCTCTGGGTCACGCTTACGGGTAATGCCGTCGTGTTGAACTACTACACTTAACGCCTAGTAAAGCTACATCAATGATGTCTGTGGCATCATCCTTATAAATCATCAGGGAGTAATAAGGGACTCTTGGAAGTTAAAATCCAAGGGGCAGGTAATCCCCCTTGGATTGATAATTTAATAAGATAATTCTAAAACGATCTTTCATTCGCTGAGTTAAACTATAGTAAACCCCTATAGGGATGATGAGTGAAATGCTTTTATAAAATTGATTTAATCTTAAATAATTGTTGTCGATTGACAATTGGTCAAGGGTGATGCTTATGTTAAGAATTAGGATCTAGTTGTTTTAGGCCACAAGCAATAGGCCATCTTGAGCCTTTGCTTAAGCGCTACCATCGTGGGTAGCAACCACAAAGAAATTGTCTGGGAGATTGACCCTTGAAAGGGTTGCGTACCCACTAATCAGTTTACATCAAACCATAGAGTAGAAAATAGAACTACATACTTTACGCCTTGATCCTGTGTCGAAGCCGGTATGTAGGCAGTCTTGGGACAGAGTTGTCCCTCGTACTCAGGCGTTCGTGGGTGGGGTCTAGGCCTGGTATAGAAGGATTGAATAGAATCATAATTTGAAGATAATTAAAATGGAAAAAGTAATTCAATGCATACTCGGAAGGAATCTTGTATGGATTTGCTTGACTTCCTGAGGCTTTAAGCCAAATTTCGAGGTGGAATTCAAGCTTGTATTATGTTATTTAATTACTCCTAAGGACAGCGACCTTGGTGCACTTCTGTTAGAAGAGTGTAGTACTTAGTGAGTGGCTCAGGACTTGAATGGTCTTGATGAGTCTAAGTCTCTGGCCAGAGCACCTCCTATCCCGATTGGATAGATGCCTACCCCGTATGGGTTGATGCCTATCCGGTATTGGATAGATGAAATCTTATGTCCCGTATGGATAAATGCCTAACCCGTATGGTTAGATGCTCATCTCGGATGGATGAATGCCTAATCCAAATGGATGGATGCCTAGAGTATGTGATTGAATCAAACACAATGATTAAATTAAAAAAAAAGAATGGTCAATTTTGTTGAGTTAATTATGGTGGGTTATTACATGCTCAAATATTATCTCATGAATCCACCTGTTCTTATGCCACCAATCGAAGGAAAGCCCTTACTACTTTACATATCAACAACAACAATGACACTAGGGGCACTTCAGGCACAACAAGATTATGAAGGAAAGAAAAGAGTCATCTATTATATCAGTCAAACATTAGTGGGATACAAAATTAATTATACTCCTATTGAGTGTGCATGTCTTGCCACAGTTTTTTCTTTGTAAAAATTGCCACTATATGCTCACTCATAAGATAAAGCTTGTACAAGTAAATATCAATTGATCCACTCAAATACTTACTTAGTAAAGCAGCACTGACAAGAAAATTGGCTAAATGGGTAATGATCTTAAGTGAATTTGATTTCAAGTATGTTGACAGAAAGGCTATAAAAGGACAAGTCATTGCAAAGGTAGATTAGTAGACACATTGGTCCAGTGACCGGTTAGGAGGGACCTCAAAGAGATCAGTCCAAACCGGTCAACAAGAGTAAACACAATGGAAACATAAGGACATGATGGAGGCAATGCATCACATATTGAATTATATCATGAAAACTGATTACAACCAACCTGTTGGAACCCTAAAATTTGCAATTTTTAGAATTCCAAATTCCAAGACAAGGAGCAAGAAAAATTCTAAATATATATATATATATATATATTGAATAGGTACAAGTAATATATTTTATATTTGTTGCACAATATGAAACCATAACATAAACACAATAATGGGCATAAAAAATGGAGTGTGAAGCACCAAAGGGGGTATTTACATCATTTAAAGACCATTTATCCATTATATACCCATAAAATAGCCTTAAAATACCTCTAATATGCCTAAACAACTTGTAAAGTGACAATTAATTACATAAACTAAGGCAATTTCGGGATTTGGAATTATTTTTATTTAAAAGGGGGGTGTCTTTTCACCCAAAGGGGTATGAAAACCATTCAAACACATATATATGTGTGATGTAAAATGTAAAGAGAGAGGAAGGAGAATAGAGATAGAAGAGGTGGAGGCAATTTTGTACTTTTAAACTTTTTATCAAAAATAACCAGTTGCATTTTCTTTCTCATATGTGTTGAGAGTTAACATATTTTTAGAAGGCAGTTGCTTATGATATTATCTAAAAGTGGATAAGGTTATTTGTGTTCTTCCAGTAAAATTTTGTGTTTTATATTGTAGATTTGGATCAAAAAGATTTACTCGCGAATTGTAATTGTTCCTTGTATTTCTTCCTTGGATGGTCTCTTAAAAGTTAGGGTTAAATTCATTCAAGCAGTTTACAATATAGACATTGAAGTAGAGCTCATAAGAAATAGTAACTGATAGACTCATCGAGAGGTGGTGGGATTAAAAACTATCTCATAAGTTTACACAATAAGTCCTGAAGAAATATAAGACTCTGTAGCCCAAATAGGAGGAAAGGCACTGATCATTTGTAAACAAACCCTTTAACCATACCAGTTACCCTTTACCTTTAAGCATTATGATTAGTAGAGTAGGTATAGTAGGTAATTTAGCCAAAGTGTAACATATATACTTTTGTAAGATACATAGATCAATACACACATTTGAAATCAGTCTGTTTAAGAAACTTATGCCATTCTGAGAACAGGAGATATCAGATTAAGACACTAAATCTGCTATAAAAAGCATTAGTTGAAGGAACAACTAGTGAGTAGGTATACCCGCCTAGGTCCTGCAGAGCCTAAAGTGAGAGAGTTAGTAACCAAATAGGTTCACTCTATAAGTTGGCCAAGTCAATTGGAGGGTTTGATCATAGGAGTTGGCATTTCCTTAGAACCTATCCAATTTGTTGATTTGAGACCCAACAGATTGGCGACTCTGCTGGGGAAGAATTATAAAGACTCTGCTATGGGAGAGAACTCAGAAGAAATAAATAACTTATGTCTTGTATGAAAGAGGTGGCGACTCTATAAAAAGGAAAATTAAATGAAAAAGATCAGTAGGATTCAGTATGTTTCAATATCCATATTTTTATGGAGAAGCATCTTCAGAAAAATATGCACAGTGGCAACCACAGCCACAAAGAGACAGGAATATTCCGGGAAGATTTAAGCCATTGGATTTCGGTAACATCCTTGAGTATCCATATGCATTTCCCTGTGAGCTGAAGATCTGTATGCCGAGGTTCCATGGAGATGAAAGGGAATCACCAATTGGACATCTAAAATCATTTTATTGGTTTATTGAGAACTTCAGAATCTACTTAGAAGAAACGATCATGAAATGGTTTGTGCTAACATTGGAGGATGTTGCAGAGCAGTCATTCAGCTTGTTACCCCCACAAAGTATCTCATCATGGAAAGAACTTAAGTGGTGGTTCATGGAAGAATTCTATGGTGTAATCAAGGACAACACTTCAGTCGCTAGCCCTTCAATTGGTTATCCATACCAAAATTAGATTCAATCGGATTATGATTGCGGCAATGCAATCTACAACATAAGAAGAAAGGAAGGTGAATTAATAGAAAAATTGATTGGCAGAATAATGGTGACTTATTTTCAAATGCTTGATAATACACAACTTAATTCAGCTATACTGGAGGAATTGATCGTGAGAGAATGTGGGTCTGACAGTTTGGAATCAGCATGTTCAATTCTTGAAGAATTGAATAAAAAAATACATGATTTGCGTGAGACGAGTAACATCAACATAAGAGATGCAAATGAAGATGATTATATAGAAGAATCAGTTATCACTTTGGAAGTCCCATCTGATGAAGAAGCAATTGATGATGTTTGTGAGTACAAGTCAGAACCTGAAGAAATTGTTGCTAACATTGATGAAGAATATTGTACCAGTCATGAGGAGAGTGAATCCATACATGAGTACCTTGATGATACAATTGATAAGGAGGAGGTATGTGAATTTGAAAATGGCTTTCAAATATTTTCAAACCCCTTATGTGATGAAGTGATAGAGGAAAATCATATTCCCTACTGCCATGGTATGTGTGAAAAGGATTTTCATGTATTCTCAAATCCTTTATATGATGAAGAAGAAAAAATTTCAGACAGTATGGACAATACAAACATGTGTGAAGACAACATGGGTAATAATATGACTAAGTCACGTGATAAAAGGACCACAAAAATAAGAGAGTTACAAAAGGAAGGTACATCACATAGAGATAAAATAAAAGGTGAAAAGAAGTACCAGTTAGATAATATGCAGCATTCCAATAAAATAGAGATGAAGAATATGCGGATGCCACAAGAAGCAAACTTTTGTAAAAGTATAAATATCATCTCCTATGGAATAGGGGATAATGGTAATCCAGGTGAAATAAAGAATCCTTATAAAATAAGGATGGATAATGCATCTTATGACAGGAATTGCCAATCAAGTGATATCACTAATTTCAAAGTTTTTATACTACTTCATGATGAGAATCAAATGTTTGATAGAGGAAAGAATTGGTGTTCAGTTTTTGGGCCTGAGGCCACCAAAACAGGTCAATGAATTAGGCACATGGTCTGCTCTACCAGAGATCTAAATTCTTGCTATGCCCACAAGGGGCATCCAAACCCAGACAGAGCCACTATTGGAACCCTAAAATTTGCAATTTTTAGAATTCCAAATTCCAAGACAAGGAGGAAGAAAAATTCTAAATACACACACACACACACACACACACACACACACACACACACACACACACACATATATATTGAATATGTACAAGTAATATATTTTATATTTGTTGCACAATATGAAACCATAATATAAACACAATAATGGGCATACAAAATGGAGTGTGAAGCACCAAAGGGGGTATTTACATCATTTAAAGACCATTTATCCATTATATACCCATAAAATAGCCTTAAAATACGTCTAATATGCCTAAACAACTTGTAACGTGACAATTAATTACATAAACTAAGGCAATTTCGGGATTTGAAATTATTTTTATTTAAAAGGGGGGTGTCTTTTCACCCAAAGGGGTATTAAAACCATTCAAAGACATATATATGTGTGATGTAAAATGTAAAGAGAGAGGAAGGAGAATAGAGATAGAAGAGGTGGAGGCAATTTTGTACTTTTAAACTTTTTATCAAAAATAATCAGTTGCATTTTCTTTCTCATATGTGTTGAAAGTTAAAATATTTTTAGAAGGCAGTTGCTTATGATATTATCTAAAAGTGGATAAGGTTATTCGTGTTCTTCCAGTAAAATTTTGTGTTTTATATTGTAGATTTGGATCAAAAAGATTTACTCGTGAATTGTAATTGTTCCTTGTATTTCTTCCTTGGATGGTCTCTTAAAAGTTAGGGTTAAATTCATTCAAGCAGTTTACAATATAGACATTGAAGTAGAGCTCATAAGAAATAGTAACTGATAGACTCATCGAGAGGTGGTGGGATTAAAAACTATCTCATAAGTTTACACAATAAGTCCTGAAGAAATATAAGACTCTATAGCCCAAATAGAAGGAAAGGCACTGATCATTTGTAAACAAACCCTTTAACCATACCAGTTACCCTTTACCTTTGAGCATTAGGATTAGTAGAGTAGGTATAGTAGGTAATTTAGCCAAAGTGTAACATATATACTTTTGTAAGATACATAGATCAATACACACATCTGAAATTAGTCTATTTAAGAAACTTATGCCATTCTGAGAATAGGAGATATAAGATTAAGACACTAAATCTGCTATAAAAAGCATTAGTTGAAGGAACAACTAGTGAGTAGGTATACCCGCCTAGGTCCTGCAGAGCCGAAAGTGAGAGAGTTAGTAACCAAATAGGTTCACTCTATAAGTTGGCCAAGTCAATTGGAGGGTTTGATCATAGGAGTTGGCATTTCCTTAGAACCTATCCAATCTGTTGATTTGAGACCCAACACAACCAGTAACAATTGGGTTACAGTAACCGCCTCATAGGCCTGCTAAAACATGCTCAAAATATAGAACATGTCACAACCGGGACCTCAAACTTAAGATTTCGCTTCTATGTTATGTCTGACTCCTTAGATCCATTCTAATGCTCTATTATAATTATTTATACGATCCAAGGGGATCCGGTCGACCTAGAAAGGGATCAAAACCCGAAGAACAAAACTTAATGTGTAAAACCAACAAGGTAATTGACCTCCTGTTGGTGAACAGATTTGTCCCTTTCAAGAAATTTATTTATTCTCTGAATAGAGATGTAACTCCTGTAAGCCCAGTTATGAAAGTAAACAAATTACCAACAGTTGGATGAATTTATTAAAATTCAACCTCTGCATTAGAGGGTAGCTCCTCGTATGATTTGCAATGAATTTAATACACAAATGAAATATTGACACTTTTTACCAGAAAGCATGGACATGCTTTAGCATTCATCCATCAACACAAAAGAATGGCTTCAAACTGAAACAAAGAAAATATTCTGAAAATTAAAAAAGAGCTCACAGACTCTAATTCACACACATGTTCACTTTATAAATTTAGAGCATAGCAAATGCACAACGATATTGATGTCTAATCGATACTCTCTCATGCCTCAAAGGACAAGGGGGATCAACACAACTCAATCCACAGTGAATATGCTAACAATTAATGGTAACCATGAATTCAGAAAAAAAACATAGAAATAACTGATCATAAAATGATATCATGCACATTAACTGCTTTCTCAAGAAAGCTTGTCAATCTTCAAACACACAGATTCAAAGACTGCACACCATAGCATTTCATTGATAAACCAACAATTCTTGTTTAAAGAAATTCACAGAAAATAGATTTTGTTTGTTGCTCCAAAAATCACAGTTTTTCCAGCCCCTTGCACCGAGACTGATTTTTCTATCTCAGAAAATTTGTGGTTACATATTACATTGAAAATTACAAACATTAAACATGCCAATGTTATTGGATTTTGAATTTGTTGAAATTTTGAACTCACACACTTTGAACTTGCATCTGATGAATCTCTGAACTTTGAATTTGAACCTCTGAAATCAAACCGTCAACCTTCAACCTTGAACCTGCACTCTTGAACTTGCGCTCTTGAACCTGTGGGCTTGAACCTGCACGCTTGAACCAAATAAGGTTCAAAGTTCAAGTTCAAAAACCAAAAATTACAATTAACCCAAAATTTAAAATTTGAACCTTTTTGAGCCTTTTGAACTTTTTTGAACCACTTGAACCTTTTGAACCTTTTGAACCTTGAACCTTTTGAACCTAAGAAGGTTCAAGGTTCAAGTTCAATGATAATTGTTCCTTTGGGCTGCCATAGAAAAACCTACATAACTTTTTACTGAAAGCTCCATTTCTTGTGAAATTTTAATTGAAGAACAAATAAAATGAGTAGAGCATAACCCATAAATCATTTTTGCACGAGACACATAAAAATTGGGATTTAATTGTTTGGGTATGAGGGTAACCCAAAAATAAAACAATTAAAATCTCCCAGCCGACATGGAGTTTGGCCATAAAAATTTCAGCATTAAAACATTAACAATAACTGATTTTTAGCTAGTTATGAGGTTTTAGGAACAAGAAAAAATATAGGGGTTAAATTGGCTTTGATTGGGGACCAGGACTGTAAAGGACTAGGAGAATCCAGAATGTCTATGGGAGAGAAGAAGAATAGTGCCTAGCCATTGGGCAACAAAGTCAAGAAAAACAGAGCACAAGGAGCTTCTTGTAGATGAGGGAAGAGGCAACAAGGCAAAACTAACATGCCAAAACCCAAACTAAACCAAGGCTAAAAACTGAGACAAGCTACACCTAGATCACACCAAAAAATTATTTACAAAAATATATAGAGAGGAAAATCCCACCATGAGAACTGGGGGCAAGAACTTCTTACACAAAACTATCCACTGGTTGGGAGAAGAAGGATTCTTTCTGGAAAAATTGCTTGTGTTCAAATGAAGCAACCCAAAACCATGCTCTTCGGATAACTTCTTCAATGCTGAATACCAAATTAACAATATGTAGGAACTTTGTGAACACATATTCATGCCCAAAAAACCATGTTTCATCATGAACTTCTGAATTTTTTAGATACATCTACACAGTACTTCTCAAATAATGTTCTATTTCTGGCTGAAAAAAGTAATGCTAAAAAATTCCTAGGGAAAAGGCTGCAACATTCTCACAATCACCACTCTTAAGATAATCATTCTTAAAATAATTTTTAGCATTTGAACTAATCTCGAAATTGAGAGACACTTCATCATGCATGGGGTCCAACTTAGCTGAAACAACTTCAACATCTTTTACTGAGATAAAATCTTTAAATTCCCTATCCAAACTTAATGCATGAAATAAATTAATACCTGAATCCTTCTCCTTGAAATCCCCTTCTTTAATGGATGACAAAAACTACTCTATGATCTCTTCTTCACAAAAAGAAGTATTATCCAAACCGGCCAACAGTTCTTGGGACTGTAACACTTCATCAGTTTGACCATTATTTTGTTTCACTTTTGAATTTTCTTTTTCGATTAGATTTTCAGAATGAGAAACATCTTTACCAAGACATGATTCCACCTTATTGTTAACACAATCTTCATTAAGAAGACATAGTATTGCTTTACTGTCAAAATGAAATGATTCTACAAAGGACTCATTACAAGATTTTAAACATAAAGAATCATTTTCATCAACTTCATGTATATGATTGAAAGCTTCATACTCTGGTTGCATGTAAATCATAAAATTTTCATCCTTTATACTTTTTGGAACAAGATAACTTTTCATACTGTCAAAACTGAAAGTTTCTATTTCCGGGTAAGAGAAAGACCTCAAAAAACCTTTTTCATTCAAGCTCGCAAGTTCTCCAATGTTGCCTTGATTATTCTCACTTACCATTGTCTGACTTGCATGAGACTGAATTATTTCTTGTTGAACTTCTTGCTCACTCATGACAAGGTAATTGTAGGAGAGAGATGAAACTAAGATGATTGGAGCCTCATCATCATCAAATTTTAATTCTTCTTTCAATTGGGATACCTTTTTTTAATATTCTTGCAACAACCTTGTCTTTTCTTTTAGCTTTTTTAGCTTGTGAAATCTAACACAAAGACATCTCCATAAAAGAGAAGATGCATGATCATCTGTTATACTTAGTTTGGTTTTTACAGCATGAGAAATGTTTTCCTTGCAGCGACCCCAAAAGTCATATAGCACTTTATCATCCATCTCAAGAATTTCCAAGATGGTGGGATTTGGTCTTTTCCCCATTCTCATTGCTCTTGTTTTAAGCATGATGTTTATATACAAAGTCGCCAATGTCCTGCACAGAGATAAATCTAAAAATCCGAAGAAACAAAATCCACTGATCTTTGATTCCGAGTCCCCAGTAGAGTCGCCAAAAATCTGTTGGTGAACAGATTTGTCCCTTTCAAGAAATTTATTTATTCTCTAAACAGAGATGTAACTCCTGTAAGCCCGGTTATGAAAGTAAACAAATTACCAATAGTTGGATGAATTTATTAAAATTCAACCTCTGTATTAGAGGGGAGCTCCTTGTATGATTTGCAATGAATTTAATACACAAATGAAATATTGACACTTTTTACCAGAAAGTGTGGAAAGGCTTTAGCATTCATCCATCAACACAAAGGAATGCCTTCAAATTGAAACAAAGAAAATATTCTGAAAATTAAATAAGAGGTTACAGACTCTAATTCACACACATGTTCACTTTATAAATTCAGAGCATAACAAATGCACAACGGTATTGATGTCTAATCGATACTCTCTCATAGCTCACAGGACATGGGGGATCAACACAACTCAATCCACAATGAATCTGCTAACAATTAATGGTAACCATGAATTCAGAAAAAAAACATAGAAATAACTGATCATAAAATTATATCATGCACATTAACTGCTTTCTCAAGAAAGATTGTCAATCTTCAAACACACAGATTCAAAGGCTGCACACCATAGCATTTCATTGACAAACCAGTCATTCTTGTTTAAAGAAATTCATAGAAAACAGATTTTGTTTGCTGCTTGAAAAATCACAGTTTTTCTAGCCCCCCGCATTGAGACTGATTTTTCTATCTCAAAAAATTCGTGGTTACAGATTACATTTAAAATTACAAACATTAAACATGCCAATGTTATTGGGTTTTGAATTTGTTGAAATTTTGAACTCACGCACTTTATACCTGCATCTGATGAATCTCTGAACTCTGAATTTGAGCCTCTGAAATCGAACCTTCAACCTTGAACCTTGAACCTGCACTCTTGAATCTGCGCGCTTGAACCCGCGGGCTTGAACCTGCGCGCTTGAACCAAAGAAGGTTCAAAGTTCAAGTTCAAAAACCAAAAATTACAATGAACCTGAAATTTGAAATTTGAACCTTTTGAACTTTTTTGAACCACTTGAACCTTTTGAACCTTTTGAACCTTGAACCTTTTGAACCTAAGAAGGTTCAAGGTTCAAGTTCAATGATAATTGTTCCTTTGGGCTGCCATATAAAAACTTGCATAACTTTTTACTGAAATCTCAGTTTCTTGTGAATTTTAATTATAGAACAAATAAACTGAGTATAGCATAACCCAGAAATCATTTTTGCATGAGACACTTAGAACTTGGGATTTAATTGTTTGGGTATGAGGGTAACCCAAAAATAAAACAATTAAAATCTCCCAGCCGACATGGAGTTTGGCCATAAAAAAATTAGCATTAAAACATTAATAATAACTGATTTTTAGTTGATTATGAGGTTTTAGGAATGAGAAAAAATATAGGGGTTACATTGGCTCTGATTGGGGACCAGGACTGTAAAGGACTAGGAGAATCCAGAATGTCTATGGGAGAGAAGAAGAATAGTGCCTAGCCATTGGGCAACATAGTCAAGAAAAATAGAGCACAGGGAGCTTCTTGTAGATGAGGGAAGAGGCAACAAAGCAAAACTAACATTCCAAAACCCAAACTAAACCAAGGCTGAAAACTAAGACAAGCTACACCTAGATCACGCCAAAAAATTATTTACAAAAATATACAGATAGGAAAATCCCACCGTGAGAACTGGGGCCAAGAACTTCTTACACAAAACCATCCACCAGTTGGGAGAAGAAGGATCCTTTTTAGAAAAATGGCTTGTGTTCAAATGAAGCAACCCAAAACCATGCTCTTTAGGTAACTTCTTCAATGCTGAATACCAAACTAACAATATGCAGGAACTTTGTGAACACACATTCATGCCCAAAAAGCCATATTTCATCATGAACTTCTGAATTTTCTAGAAACATCTGCACAATACTTCTCAAATAATGTTCTATTTTTGGCAGAAAAAAGTAATGCTTAGAAATTCCTAGGGAAAAGGCTGCATCATTCTCACAATCACCACTATTAAGACCATCATTCTTAAAATAATTTTCAGCATTTGAACTAATCTCGAAATTGAAAGACACTTCATCATGCATGGGGTCCAACTTAGCTGAAACAACTTCAACATCTTTTACTGAGATAAAATCTGTAAATCAGAGATTACTTTAGTGGCAAATATTCGCTAATGGTGAATTTGTCATGTTGGCAACCTGGGAAATGGCGAATATTTTGTATCGATTGGGGGTGTCCATGTTGCCAGAACATTATCAATTTCCATCAAAGTCATGACCCGATCGCCATATGTTTTATACAATTAAATGTTTCTATGCGATGATTTTGCCAATACAATATATGGTGGACACACGGTAAATTTAATTTTTTCGCCTACACTCTCCGAGGTTGCCTTAATAGATGACCTTAATTCGCCTATAGGCATGTGAAGATTTGTTAGCCAGGGGGACCCAATTTGCCTGACATCTTGCCGACGGGTGTCTCCATTCACCCCAACTTTCGCCAATTATTTGGACGACCTATAATCGCCTCGAAAATTACATAAGTCGTATTTGGATGACCTATAATTGCCTCAAAAATTACATGTGTGTTATAGTTACGTGGAATTCGCCAAATATTTGTATACAATATAAAATTCCCACGGAATTCGCCATATAAGGATTGGTATAAATACATGCAAAGATCAGATCTATCTCAACATAATCTGGTGGGTTCTAGGCTCTGAATTCTGATCTATAGCGAAGTTTCAGACCAAGGAAAATCATTTTTGTTGACTGCATTGGCGACTGCTAGTGACTCAAAGCCTAAAGGTGAGCGCTCATAGTTTTGAAGTGGTATATTATACATTATAGTCTATTATTGCTTGTTCAACAAATTGATATTTTTTTGGTAGGCTTTATTTCGTTGGAGATGTCGAACAGGAAGAGGGGTAGGAAACCTGAATGTGGGGAAGGCCAGGAGAGGCCAACAAAAAGAAAAACATTATCTTCGTACTTTGGCATTGGAAAAGATTGTGGTGAAAATCAGTAAGGTATATCATCACAAGTACAAGTACAAAATTTGCCACCTACACTGCATGTTGAAGACAGCGGTGAACCTGATATTTTAGATCAGGATGATCTTGAAGAAGATTATTTGGTAGATACCCAAGTTAACCGGAATGATATAATCAACTTGGGTGATAATGCCATTGATGATAATGCACGGAAGGGGAAAAGAAAAGCCATATCAAAAAAGGGTGAACCACAATCAAAAAAGGATCGGGAGTGGGCTATGTCAGTGAGGAATTTTCAAATTAATTGGGCATCAAAGTATTCATTCATTGAACCAGTGGAGAATCCAATTGAAGGCGAGCCTCCAATAGAATGCAGGTGTAAGATTTGCACTTGGAAACATAACAAGGAAATTAGGTTGCAGCTAAAATTTGACACCATAGAAAAGCATATGGGTAAAGTTTATGAAAAAAAAATGATAGATAGGGTTGAAAAATTAGTGATAAGATGGAAAACAAAGGAGGAATGTAAGCATGTGATGAATGCCAAAGAGTATTATTTTCATGAGAAAATACAGACGAAGCCTGCTGAAGTTAAAGGTTCTATTGAAGCTTTGTTTGGAAAAGCAATGCAAATAGAACGACTGTGAAAAGTTGTTCAGTTAAGCGTTGTTTTTATATTTTGAGCAGAGGGCATGCTATGATAGATTTCCCATCAATTAGTGGTTTATTACACTTTTTGAAAGTTCCTAACTATCCTAATAGACACTGGTCAGTAAACAATGGATGGGAATGGGCAAGTTGCCTTGCTGAGGTTGAAAAAGAAGATGTAAAGGAAAAAATAAGAGAGTCAAACTTTATTGCATTTTCTTTAGACGAAGTTACGGCAGTAGACAATACTTCATGGGTATGCATGCATGTTTATACTGTAGAGAATCATACCCACCAACCTCATCTACTATCTATTGCTAAAATGAAGGAGAGTGCAACAACGGAAAATTTATTTCAACTAGTAAAGAGAAGTTTAATTGAATATTGTGAGATTTTACCAAGATCAAGAGGCAATGGAAAGCACAAATAAGAGAGACAAAATAGATGATAGGAATAAACTGTATTCTATCAAGATGCAAAATGTGATCAACTGGATCATTACAAGATATAGATTGATTGCCCGTACAAACAATGTAGATGAGCCTACTTATATAGGCAAGGCTATATGGATATGTGAGCACACAAACATGACATGTGGCTCAATAAGAAACAAGGGTAGGTAGGAAATAGGTGTGGGTAGGTAGGAGAAATATTATAATACTCCACATGAGGTGGATCACCCACTGAATGTGGAGTGTAACAATAATATCAACACCATAAAAGGTGGAAATTCTCCTACACACACTATCATAATGTGGCACAAACACCCAAGTGTCTCATACCCAAACTACTATGAAATGCATGTACCTAAGTAAACTTAAGTAAAGTGTAATAATATCCAATATGAATAATTATTTACACCAACAAATATGGAGGTATGGATGACATGACGGTAGCCAAAAAATTGGTTTGTGTTGGAGCAGATGGAGCTTCAGTAATGCAAGGTCACAGGAACAGTCTTTGTACAAAGATTGAAACTTCATTTGCACCGTACAATACTACAATTCACTGCATGGCTCACAGAATGAATCTATCTTTTGGAATTGTGAGCAAGTTTCCTTTGGTTAAAAAAATTGAAATTTTAATCAGAGAGCTCTACACACACTTCTATCGAAGTCCCAAGCGATTTATGGAATTTTAACACTTTGCCAATGGAATAACTAATGGGAACAAGCTTCTCAGGGATAATGATACCAAATGGATCTATTTGGATGGTCCAGCGCATTGAGTGTTTTCAGAATATCCATCCTTGATTGGACTATTTCACACAACTTGCAATGAATCAGATCAACCAAAATTCCTTGAACTTCTTCACGGGTTAAGTAATTTAGAGACACTCTTAAATTTAGCAGCTCTTCTGCCCATGCTAGAGGAAATGAGGAATATTATGAAGGCTGCCCAAAAAAGAGCTTTGTATATTGCAGAATATGCTACGCTGCGTAAGATGACATGCATGACCCTCGACAATCCCTATCGAAATCAACCAACATTATCTGATGAAAAATTTGTTAAGTGGTAGACACTCACAGATTTGAACAATCCTGATAACTTTTTTCAAATCGGTGCAGATGGGGAGGTATGTGCCAATGTATAGGGAGTTGAGATACCAATGCACTTCTATGCCACAATCGACCCTGAGGAACCAGGAAAGCGCCCGAGGAAGCAACTAGCAAGAGTTACAAGGGAAGATTTCGACAAGATTGTTGAGACTGTAACTACTTCTGTGAAGAAAATTGCATATGATCTTTCGTCACAAATTAGAAGTAGATTCCCTCCTGACAACCTTCTCGAAGCCATGTCTATTGTGTTTCCTCATTATTGGAGCCTCAACATTGCATCTGATTTTCAAAGTAAGCTACCGATTTTGATAAAACAATTTTGCACATCTAGAGAATTGAATGGAGTAACTATAAATGGAATATTAGACGAAACTCATCTTCGAGAGAAATCATCTCGTTTTGCATACACTATGAGAGAACGATATGACAAAATGGAGAACCCCCACGAAGAGGGATTAGTAACAAGGCTTTGGAAAACTATAGCTGAGAACAAAATGTTACGTGATTTAATGCCAGAATATGTGAAGCTTGCTGATTTATGTCTTACCATGATATTGGGTTCAGTGGAAGATGAGAGAGTTTTCAGTGCTTTGGGGTTCCTAAAATCAAAGCTAAGAAATAAACTAGACAAAAATTTGGAAAATTGCTTGAGGCTCTATACATCTAGGTATGATGTCCACACTTTTCCATACGATAGGGCACTGCAAATCTGGAGGTCCAAATGTGAAAGAAGAGGTTTGGGAAACACTTCAAACCAAAATGCCAGTGGGACTATTGCCCCATGTACTGGACCTACTGGTAGCATTGAGATGCAGTTCGACGAAGGTATGCAGACTCAGAGTGAAGAAACTCAAACCACAGACAAGAATCAAGAAAGCTCTGAATTTGATGAGGATGAATGACAACTGTAAGAGAGTGTATTTATTAATCTTATTACTGTATCTCATCATTCATATTACAAAAGCATATTACTTTTTGCAATTAGAATTTAATATTGATTTGTAATTGTAATTTTCAACTTTCTATTTCCAGATTTAAAATAGCATAATAAAAAAAAACCATAATTTGTTTATTGATACAGAGATGTTTATTGTTTATTTATACATGTTTGAGTCTCAAATCTGTGTGATACATTTTAGAACCATATGATACAATTCATCCAATAGTAATTCACATGTCAAGAACTTATATTTTCATTAATTCTTTCAAAACATAGCCATATGATACAATTCATTCAATAGTAATACACCAATCTGTGTGATTCTCCATGCAAATTGTAAAAGTGAATACAAAGTTTCAGAATCCTTTGCAAATGACCCTGAATTCCCTTTTATAGAAACAAGAGAGCAACAACAGCTCCTATGTGATTCTCCAATGTCCATGCAAAAGTGAATACAAAGTTTCAGAACCCTTTGCAAATGACCCTGAATTCCCTTTTATAGAAGAAAGGGAGCAACAACAGCTTCAGGTCGAATTGCAAGTTTTCAACATGTGAAAACTGAACACCAAAATCACAAACTCAGCACAGATTTATATGGCCATCACAGGCCGTATTAGCAATTTAACATATGCTACATGTTTGATGTCTCCTGTTCAAAAAACAGAGTTCACAATTAAATATTAATTCACACCATGACAAATTAAACATAGATAATAGCAGTGCCTAAAACCTACTAATCATAAATAGAGAAATGCATAAATGATAAAGCAAGGGCTCGAATTTGAGAATACAAATTTACTGGCTGAAATTTTGCACTGTGCATCATAGATTCATAGGTTGGATTAGCAAAATAGCAATAACAAGTGCATCATAGATTCATAGGCTGGATTAGCAAAATAGAAAACAAAAAAAACATAAAACCTTGAAATTAAGAGTAAAAGAAGAAAATTGTGCAATACATACTATGATTCTTAAGATTTTTGTGCCAGTTTTTGTAGGGTGCTCCACTATTCGTCTGATGGAAGGTCAATATTCTGTAAACTATGGAAAGTCAACTCCAACTTCGTCAACATTCCATATTTATAAGATTTACTTGACATCACTATTTCATCCAATACCAAATTTAGAGTTGTAAATGGTTGGATGAATTCCAAAAAGCTTTGGGGAGTTGTGTCCTTTGGAAGCAAGTCTAAATCAAACTTCATTTTTACCTCCATGCTTTTTCTGTAAGCTTCTTCTCCAATGAATTTATTTGATGGGTCAATGGTCTTAGGCAAACCAAGTTTAATGAAATTATTTTTCTTTTCTTGTAGATTCAAGATCTTTTTTCCACAATTTTCCATAACTTCTAATGTTTCCCTTAGCTTCTGGCATTTTTGAATGATAGATGATGTCTTAAATGTGGCATCAATGCGGCTCTTAATTCCCTTGGATGCCAAGTAGCTATCACTGGAACTGTAGACTACTTTCAAAATATTTTTTGCCATATCCTCTTTTGAATAAACATTTGTGCTCTTCTCATAGTGCCCTTTGATTTTCATATAAATTAGTCTCAGACTTTCAGTCAATTGAAACCATTCATACAACTTGTCACTCCTTTGCATTATTTGCCACCAAATGTTTTCTTGTATATACTTCGTTGTAGTTTTCATATTATCTTTCAATCTATCCTCCAAAGTTTTTATTTTATCATTTGCATTGTGCAGGTCTTCATTCATTTGTGCACATTTTTTTCTTTCTTCCTCTACTTCCTCTTGCAAATGTTTTTCTTTTTCCTTCCTATGATCCAATAGGTCCTGTAATTTTCTCATTTCGGCAGCAGCAGTCTCATAACTTTTGTATAATTTTTGAAAACTGGCTCTTTCCTCATCAAATTTTTTACTGCTTTTAGCCAGTTTTTTTGTCAGGTCCTTCAATTCTGCATCCATCTTCTCCTGCTTTGCAATTTCTACTGCAGAGCCTGAATTTTTTATCCTTTTCTGTAAATCATTGCACTTCCTATCTACTGCTTTCCTCCTTGATTTTTTGTTTTCCAGGTCTGCCTGTAACTTTTCTATTTGTTTCTCTAGTTTATTTTTTTCTCTCTCCACCTTTAGCAGTGAAGTGTAGACCACTTCATTAGTCCTTTTTGACACACTAATTTTGTCCACATTATGTACTTTGGAAAAATCCATTTGGAGGGTGCTAACATGAAATACAGAGGGATCTATCTGACTGTGTGGTGGATTTTTATCTTTAGTTGGGGTTGGGGGCATAACAACCATGAACTCCATCATATCTTTCTATGGGTCATATGTTGGAAATACTTCGTTCCTTGCAGGCTGTTCGTTTACAAATTCACTCAGGGAAACCCTATGAAATGTTTTCTTTTTTCCTTTATTTGTTTTTGTTGTGTGTTCATATTTTTCATAGTAATCACGAAATTGAAAATCTGGACTTGCTGAAGCAATTGAATATTTGAAAGGTGACATAGGAATACCATAGGATCCAATTCCACTTATTCCCATGGTTTTAACTAAGCTTGACTAGGATTACCAACAACAGTTCCTGATCCTGTCCCACTCCCACTGACACTTTCATGTGTAGTTTTCATAATCTTTTGAGGTGTGTGATCTGAAGCTGCAAATGATTGATTTGTAGTGTCAGTGGTACCTGATATAGGATTCTCAATAGTATGAGATTGAGTATCTAATAGTAGTGGCCTCTTGCGAGAGATTTTTTGTTGTTGCCCTTGTCCAACACCAAGACAACTAGTATCAGTAGTAGTACCCATGGCAACCCCATCAATCACAACGACACTTGACTGAACAATAATAGGAATACTATCCCTAGATTCCCCACCAATGGTAGTGGCACTTGATTCACCACCAATAGGAATACCATGATGTGGTGGTGGTTGTGGATTTTAACCTGAAACAAATGTAGGTGGACCCTGAGGGTAATGAGTAGTACCTATTAATGATGAATCTGAAGAATCAAGTCCAATGACTGGTTTAACATGACCTTTTGATTTTGATCCTGATGGAAGTTGTACCTGAAGTGGATACCAAATGCCCTCTCCTCTGAGACCTAGACCACCACCTTCAAAACCCATTTTTTTCATAATGCTTGCCCCTTTGCTATATTTGTCTTTCATTGCCTCAGTGACTGCACCTAATATTTTAGGGACTGTAGTAGTTGTTTGAGTGGGCTCAACCTCATATTGATCATCATCTTCACTCCTATCATGTGCTATTGTGGGATGCTCCATATTCCACAATTTTCTAAACTCTCCATCCTCGTCGATGGTCTCAAATTCTACACTTGTCTTTGGTTCACCGAGATTCCTCCTCATAGTCCAAAAATCATTTATTTTAATTTGAGTCCAATAATTCTCTTTACATTCATGCATAATTGATTTGGGAATAGTTTTCTTAGATGGATTAGCAGATTTTAGGTAGAAATTGCAAGACCTCCTGTTTTGGATCCCCTGGCCCTCCTCTGTTGTCCTCTGTGTGTGCAAGGCCATCATTTGTGATCAAATTTCTTCAGTTGAAATGTTATTGTCAGCTACAATTTTCTCCATCTCTTTTTTAACCTCATCCCAGGAGTCCATGTTTCTAAGCTTTTCTAGCAATGGTTTACTTTCATGTTGACATAACGCTGAAGAGTTCCCATTTTTCTTAAGGCTTTCTTGAACTACACTGATTGGATCATACTGCCATAGACCCTCATCACCAAAGTTAAACTATCAAAAAATCATGTGCCACATTGAATGCTTTTCTCTCAAATGTGAACCCTCCACATGAGAAAGGCAAGGAAGGAAATATGCCCTTCTTTTGCTGACCATGGAAGTGCCTATCTGTGCTCTCCAATTGCCGTACATACTCTAATGCAAATACCCTCTCTGTCACATGTATTGGAAGTCTATATGGTTTTACTGCCGATCCGTAAAACCTTAACATAGTGAATTCTTCCATGAAGAACCAGTCAGCCAATTCTATTTGACTTCCGAGTTGAATGCAATCTCTACAAGACACAAGAAACCTAGGCATTGGAGTGCTTGTAATTTCATTATACATTGGTGCCAAAAAGAAGTCTACAAAATAGTTGTAGTTCTTTCTATTATCATGCATCCTTATCTTTGGTGTCCAATCATATATTGGACACTCTGTTCTCTTCCCAGTCTTCTCATCAATCTTATAGCTCACAATTTGAAGCTTGTTGGTCTCAAATATTGCATGATACTTGGATAGAAAGAGATAGCACAAGTAGGATGAGAACCTAAATGTCTTACAAGAACCTTTTTTGATCATTAGTAATTGTTTTTGCATGGATTTTACAATATTCTCAATAAAATTATATCTTACTAGTTGACCTACACAATGGATATTATTAATCACTTCAAGAAGGCTTGCACCTACTTCCGTATCATTTCCCAATCCCAGGCAAAATGACAACAAGGAAATAGTATCCCCAACCCATGGAACAAAAATCTTAGAATCATAAGGAGGCTTATGATTCTGATCCAACACAATACTAGTACCACTCTTTAATAGACCTTTGATAAATGAATCTCTGTGACTTGGATCGAGACTCTCATAATTCCCTGCCAGCTTTTCAAGGTCAATTTGGACATTTGAATTTTGGGCTTCAAATCCTAGGTTCAACAAACGAGCAAATTCTTCCTCGTTTATGGATAGAATTTCCTCTTTTGTATTTTTATTGAAAATTGCTTTTTTATCTTCATTATAATTTTTGGTGCAGACCATGACAAAATCAGGGCAAGGGAATGCTTCAGGTAACACCATGCTTCCCAATCCAACATCCCACGATGCAATTTTATATGTTCTTTGTTGTAACATTGGGTTGAAAACAATAAATTTTGCCTTGCATGGATCTTCCGCCTTACTAGACAATGCATATCTAATATCTATGATACACTTTTCACCATGGATAGCACGGTCATAAATATCATGGTATTCATCAATGAAACCTGGTGTTTTTACCAGTTCGGTTAGGTACATTTTTTTTTTCACTTGGCTTCTTGTTGAACTACTGCTTCCTGTTTTCCCCATCATTATTATTGTTAATAATTCAAAATAATGCTATATAAAAACCTAAAAAATGCTAACCCTCAAATTGGACCACGAGATTACCAAAAGCAAAAAAGGCGGGATGTAGGTGTTCTAGATTTTACCCGGAATTTTTATTTCACTAGATTGGTATAGACAGTCTCTGTTGCAACTTGCATTCCTCTATCTAAGAGTTGTTTCTGAATCTCCCTCGATTTACAGGTTTGTCCATGAAATGCAATACGATTATGATTTACGAGTCTCTTATTTTGAAAACTCTGAAAAGTAGAAAAGTAATACCTAAAGGGCAAAATATCTAGAATCATGTTGTAATTTTATTAATTACTATTAATAACTATTCAATGCCAAAGGACAAAACATTCATTACTTCAGTATAAATTCCGAGGATATTAAGAATCATGTTGTAATTTTATTAATTATTATTATAACTATTCAATGCCGAAGGATAAAACATTCACTACTTCAGTATAAATTTTGAGGATATTAAATATAATACGTTTAATTCTGGGTGAAGTTCTCACAAATGAGTTCGCTTCCCACATTCGAACCGAAATCCACCCTAAGCCATTGATCTTTGCTCATCCAACAGACAAGGGACCAGGGTAGCTATTGTGACTTTACGGGTCTATTTTTTAAGTATGTTTAATAATTTTAAACTTCCGCCTGAAAAAGAGCTTTATAGACTTAATTATATTTAATTAAATTTAAAATGTTTCAATTCCGGGCGAAGTTCTCACAAATGTGTTCACTTCCCACATTCGGGCCAAAATCCACCCTTAGTCATTGATCTTTGCTCATCCAATGGACGATGGTACCTGTTGTCAGTTGTCATGGGTCCCATGACTTCTGCCAGTTTTCGGGCACGTCACCATACTCATGTCACTTTTTGGGTCTTTTTTTTAAAGTCTGTTTAATCATTTTAAACTTCCGCCCGAAAAAGAGCTTTATAGACTTAATTATATTTAATTAAATTTAAAATATTCAATTCTGAGTGAAGTTCTCACCAATGTGCTCACTTTCCACATTCGGGCTGAAATCCATCCTAAGCCGTTGATCTTTGTTCATCCAACGGACGATGGTACCTGTTTACAGATGTAGTGGGTCCCACGACTTCTGCCATTTTTCTGGCACGCCACCATACTCATGTCACTTTTTCAGGTCTCCTTTTTAAGTCTATTTAATCATTTTAAACTTCCGCCCGAAAAAGAGATTTATAGTCTATAGACTGTAGACTTAATTATATTTAATTAAATTTAAAATGTTCAATTCCAAGCGAAGTTCTCACCAATGTTTTCACTTTCCACATTCGGGCCGAAATCCACCCTAATTCGTTGATCTTTGTTCATCCAATGGGCGATGTTACCTATTTACAGATGTAGTGGGTCCCATGACTTCTGCCTTTTTTCTAGCACATCACCATACTCATGTCACGACTCACTTTTCGGGTCTGTTTTTTAAGTCTATTTAATCATTTTAAAATTTTGCTTGAAATAGAGATTTATAGTCTATAGACTATAGACAATTATATTTAATTAAATTTAAAATGTTCAATTCCGGGCGAAATTCTCACCAATGTGTTCACTGCCTACATTTGGGCTGAAATCCACCCTAAGCCATTGATCTTTTCTCATCCGACAGATGATGATACTTGTTGAGAACTTGAGTGTTGTTAGATGTCGTCGGTCCCATAATAAGAGACATTTAAATTTTAAAGATGTACAATAGTTTGAGATAACTATTAAATATAATGTTAATATTATTTGTAAAAATTTAAAATTCAAAAATAGTATAAAACATGAAACTTAGTTTCTAGACTAAAACAAATAACTAAATAAAAATATAAATTTTGATATACAATTTGAAAGGTAAAAGTTTAATATAAAAAAGAAAACATTCAAAATATGTTTATGATATATAATTTTTAAAAATAGTTTAAAAATATATATTAAAGTTCAACATAAATTTAGTGTATTAATTTAAAAAAATGTGGAGTCCTCAACCTGTTAAGATGAGCAAATTTGGAAAGTACAAATGCCAAGGTGGCGATTAATTGTTGCAGAAGGAGTTGTCTGCGGTAGGTGGCAAGAACGGAGGAAGGGGAGGATGACAGGAAATCTTTAGGATGACAAGAAATATTTTTCTTGATCTCATGGCATTAATAATGCCTTATCATACACATTCATTACCTGGCCTATAAGACGGAGGCAAAATTTATTACCTTTTGATCTATGTGCCAGTTTTTGCTTTGAGGCAGAACAAATCTGTAGTTCATAGCTTCTGTAAGAATTTTTTTGCACGAAGTGCTTTTGAAATTGCAGGTGACCATGGAGGTCAATTTCACACTGCGAATAGACAAGAAGTTGGTGCCCTTTTTGGGCAAAGTATCTGATAAATGAATGCAAGGATTGTTCAGGTTTAAGGAGGAGAAGTTGTGGGCGGCAGCTCGACTGATGCTTGCGGAGGAGGTGGCACATATCAGTCACCGGTATCGAACTAACATGGATGTTTACTCTCCGATTCTGGTGTGGGCCTGTGAATTCGAACTGGAGGTGGAAAAGGTAAAACTCACATTGGTCAAATTGATTGATGGGGATTTTTTGATTAACCTAGATTCAATCTTGGAGTGGGTGGTGTCGGGAGTTGGCATTCAAATTAAGGAAGGGGATGACCAGGAGGAGTTGCTTCCTTTTATTTGTGGCCCAGAGGATGAAATCAAATACCAGTGTCGTGAATGTGCTCGAGTGGGGTGGGAAGCGATGAAACTCTTTGTGAAATTAACCAGGGTGGATGAAGTCTTGAAGGCTTTGCATGTGGTGGCAAGGATGGAGGTTGGTAGGGAATTCAGAGATAGGGCTGAAGAAGGAAGGGCCATACAGCTACTGACAAGCTTGGAGGGCAACCCCGACTTCGGGTGCCTAAACTGCATTCCAAAAATGAAAGTTGAAGCGACAAAAGGGAAAGCATCGACCTCCGAGGAGGGAAGGGACTGGGAGGAGGCAACCCAGGGGGATAGTGACTAGTGAGTGAGTGGCCTATCGTATTGGCCAATGTTTTTTAATTTTCTTCCAAATGATTTATTACTGCTGGAACATTTGTTATGGATATCCAGCAATGAACTGGTTTTTTTGTCTGCTTGCTATAAGCTGTGGGCAGTATGGTTTTCTCTTTGTCTGCGTTTATGCATGAATGACTGCAAATTTTTTATCTTCAAACTTTTGAATTAATAGAATGCAAAAACCTTTACCGATAAACTTTTGTGTCTTGAAACTTTTGAAATTTTGTATTTTGAATGACTATATATTTATAAAATTATAATTAATAATTAATAGAACAAACTGATTTTTTTTTTATAGAATTACATAAAAAAGATCATAGGATTAAATTTATTTCCATTGTTTAACAAATAATTGAAATAACGTAGCTCATATACAAAAAGCATTTGAAAGAAATTAATTAATAAAAATGAAATAGAATTATAGAAAGCATTTTTATATCCATAAGACTGTAAGAGGCAAACTGAAACAAACTGGAATTTGAAAAATTATCCTTAATATTTATGATTTGGAAATTTACAATTTTTTCATCTCAAGTTTGAGACCCTCAAAAACATAAAAGCCAAACTGAGTGAGCCACTGAGCCTGTTAGGTTTCGAGGACAAAGGAAAAAAAAACTACTAGGGGCCCAGGGGGGTGAGGCTAGGGCACAGGTAGTGGATGGTTTACAACTTTTCCCTAAGAATTCGACCCTCCTTCCATGTAGAATTCTTTATACAACATAAGTTGAGAGAATTCTTCAAGCCAATTGTAGTTTGGAAAGTCATCCAGAAGCAACCATTTCCGGAGGAAGTCCCTGCCAATCCACGCCCATTTCCTCTGACGTGTCAACTGCTTCGCATTCAGGTTCAGGAGAAATGGTTGCCTAGCCACTGGCACTGTTTGGTCAGGGAGGAGAAGCTTGGATAATTCACTCACCCAAGGGATCCCCACCCCTACTTCTACAAGGTCGACAACAGTAATGTCATCTCCAAGGAAGTCTTCCTTAAAAACTTTCCTCAACAACATCAAAATATCCACCTTGTCTCCTCCGAGGTCCAGAAGAGATGCTAAGAAACGAGATGTAATGTCCATGTTAACACGGTACCTATTTTTTGTTTCGCAAAAACTCTCTGCCCAACACCATCCGCAAAGCCTCATTGGTGAATGACCCAATCTCCTTACAGATTGATTGGAGGGTTGGGTCTCTAATGGAGCCTAGAAAGGCCCTCTTGTCCGCTGCAGAAGTGCTTCTCAAGCAGATGGGAGTGTCCATCTTGAGAAAATAGATTAACAAATTAAACAACCCGAGCCTATAAACCTAAACCAGAGGAAGAATTTAAATACAACTCTGACGATTTATCTACCAAATGGCAAAGGCTAATTGAAGATGAAAGAAGCAGAGATCGTATATAAATAGTTGAAGCTCTTGGTTATGATAATTACTTCTTTAACCATATTAATTGCTTTAAAAAATTTTAAATCTTTCTTATCTCTACAAATCTTTCCCATGAATGCACTATTGTGTGAAAATGGAAACAACTATAAACCAATACCAAGTTGGCAAGTATCACATTGGAAGTTGTGGGGACAGAGTGGATTGCAATTACTGAAAAGATATTTATTAAATGAATTAAATTATCGATCGTGATTCATGACATTTGATATGTGTATTAAATCCAATTCCATTCCGGGCACTTTCTCGTGAGCTATGTTCTCTTCAAAAAACTGGGTCGAAATAAAAATTTAGCCATTGATCTACGATCATTGAACGGTTTAAAATCATTGATAGATTTTAGGTATGTGTCACCCTTCATGTGTCAAAGAGGTCACGGTTATTGATACATCGTGCATAATCCAGACTCAATGTATTATGAATTTATGTGATGTGATGTACTGATCTGATGTGATGTGCCTTTTCTATTAATGGCAATGAATTCATGAAATCGCCAATAAATTATATATTTTTCCATAAATAACAAAATATTCGCAAAAAAAAATTTAATAATTTTCAAGCAGTGGATAAAAATCACCAATACATTTAAATAATTTTCAAGCTGTGGATAAAAATCGCCAATACATTTAAATAATTTTTCCTTCCGAGTAAAATTTTTCGCTCATACAATTATCTATTTGTTCCTTTTAACAAAAAATATTCGCCTCCCACAATAAATATTTTCCCCATAGAACAAGGTATTATTCGCTAGAAATTTATGGAATTTTCGTACACTAGAAAAAAATCGCCAATATGAAATAATTTTTTTCCCTATTTAAAAAAAAAAAATCGCCATCAATTATGAAAATTACCCCCCCAAAAATAATGTCTGATTCACCAGGATTTTATATAGTTGCCCGGGGGGTGGTTTCTTAAAGTTATCCCTACTGTAAATTCCCTATCCAAACTTAATGCATGAAATGAATTAATACCTAAATCCTTCTCCTTGAAATCCCCTTCTTCAATGGATGACAAGAACTGCTCTATGATCTCTTCTTCACAAAAAGAAGTATTATCCAAACCAGCCAATAGTTCTTGGGACTGCAACACTTCATCAGTTTGACTATTATTTTGTTTCACTTATGAATTTTCTTTTTTGATTAGATTTTCAGAATGAGAAACATCTTTACCAAGACATGATTCCACCTTTTTGTTAACACAATCTTCATTAGGAAGACATAGTATTGCTTTACTGTCAAAATGAGATGATTCTACGAAGGACTCATCACAAACTTTTAAACATAAATAATCATTTTCATCAACTTCATGTATAAGATTGAAAGCTTCATACTCTGGCTGCATGTAAATCTGAAAATTTTCATCCTTTATACTTTTTGGAACAAGATAACTTTTCATACTGTTAAAACTGAAAGTTTCTATTTTCGGGTAAGAGAAAGACCTCAAAAAACCTTTTTCATTCAAGCTCATAGGTTCTCCAATGTTATCTTGATTATTCTCACTTACCATTGTCTGACTTGCATGAGACTGAATTGTTTCTTGTCGAACTTCTCACTCACTCATGACAAGGTAATTGTAGGAGAGAGATGAAAGTGAGATGATTGGAGCCTCATCATCATCAAATTTTAATTCTTCTTTCAATTGGGATACCTTTTTTTAATATTCTTTCAGCAACCTTGTCTTTTCTTTCAACTCTTTCAACTTGTGAAATCTAACACAAAGACTTCTCCATAAAAGAGTAGATACATGATCATCTTTTATACTTAGTTTAGTTTTTACAGCATGAGAAATGTTTTCCTTACAACGATCCCAAAAGTCATGCAACACTTTATCATCCATCTCAAGAATTTCCAAGATGGTGGGATTTGGTCTTTTCCCCATTCTCATTGCTCTTGTTTTAAGCATGATGTTTATATACAGAGTCGCCAATCTCCTGCACAGAGATAAATCTAAAAATTTGAGGAAACAAAATGCACTGATCTTTGATTCTGAGTCTCCAGTAGAGTCGCCAAAAATCTGTTGGTGAACAGATTTGTCCCTTTCAAGAAATTTATTTATTCTCTGAACAAAGATGTAACTCATTTAAGCCCGGTTATGAAAGTAAACAAATTACCAACAGTTGGATGAATTTATTAAAATTCAACCTCTGCATTAGAGGGTAGCTCCTTGTATGATTTGCAATGAAATTAATAAACAAATGAAATATTGACACTTTTTTACTAGAAAGCATGGAAAGGCTTTAGCATTCATCCATCAACACAAAAGAATGCCTTCAAACTCAAACAAAGAAAATATTCTGAAAATTAAATAAGAACTCACAGACTCTAATTCACACACATGTTGACTTTATAAATTTAGAGCATAGCAAATGCACAACGGTATTGATGTCTAATCGATACTCTCTCATGCCTCACAGGACAAGGGGGATCAACACAACTCAATCCACAGTGAATCTGCTAACAATTAATGGTAACCATGAATTCAAAAAAGAAAAAACATAGAAATAACTGATCATAAAATGATATCATGCACATTAAATGCTTTCTCAAGAAAGATTGTCAATCTTCAAACACACAAATTCAAAGACTGCACACCATAGCATTTCATTGATAAACTAGTCATTCTTGTTTAAAGAAATTCACAGAAAACAGATTTTGCTTGTTGCTCGAAAAATCACAGTTTTTCCAGCGCCTCGCACCGAGACTAATTTTTTTCTCAGAAAATTTGTGGTTACAGATTACATTGAAAATTACAAACAATAAACATGCCAATGTTATTGGATTTTGAACTCACACACTTTGAACCTGCATTTGATGAATCTCTGAATTTTGAATTTGAACCTCTGAAATCGAACCTTCAACCTTGAACCTTGAACCTGCGCTCTTGAACCAAAGAAGGTTCAAAGTTCAAGTTCAAAAACCAAAAATTACAATGAACTCAAAATTTGAAATTTGAACCTTTTTGAACCTTTTGAACTTTTTTGAACCGCTTGAACCTTTTGAACCTTGAACCTTCTGAACCTAAGAAGGTTCAAGATTCAAGTTCAATGATAATTGTTCCTTTGGGCTGCCATAGAAAAACCTGCATAACTTTTTGCTGAAAGCTCTGTTTCTTGTGAAATTTTAACTGTAGAACAAATAAGTCGAGTAGAGCATAACCTAGAAATCATTTTTGCACGAGACACATAAAACTTGGGATTTAATAATTGTTTGGGTATGAGGGTAACCCAAAAATAAAACAATTAAAATCTCCCAGCCAACATGGAGTTTGGCCATAAAAACTTCACCATTAAAACATTAACAATAACATATTTTTAGTTGATTATGAGGTTTTAGGAACAAGAAAAAGTATAGGGGTAACACCTCCAACAAAGAAAATCCTCTAGAAAATCCAAAGGATGAAGTGAGAATGAAAGGAAAGGTCGGCCACACGCCAAGGAACAACGAAATATACGCTCAAGACTCTACAAGCTATAGAAATGATCCGGTAGATCACCAATGTAGATACGTCCAAGCAACCGGTAACATAAAACTGTCTCGGAAACCGATAGCAATAACATGTCGGAAAATGATCCAAATGCTCTACCATTTGGGAATAAGGAAGATGATCAAGTCTTCAAGAAAAATCCAACTCCACAAGATCCGATGAGCCAAATCCATGAAATACATAAAGGAATGCAAAAATTGCAAAACAGATAGCAAAACAAAAAAGAAATATTTTTGGTTGATGCAAGATTTCCATGAACCGGGGATGCTTCTGCATCAAACACCCGAGGTTGTTGAAAAAAAGTGAGTCTCTCACATTGCTGAGGTCAGAGAAAAACCAAGGCAGTCTACCTCTATCTGAGAAATCCAAGATGAATCTTCAACTGGTATGTCCTTCCACTTCACAAGATATTCCTTATACTGACTGTTTCGAGTGCTATGCCTAATCCTACTATCCAAAATGTCTTCAATCTGATCCAGTTCCTTTCGAGGCAACTGTTTCTCCAAGTCTACAATAATGTCCTCACTAAATTTGGGTTCATGATACTGATGAAGGTCTGCAATGTTAAATACAGGTGAAATAATTAGACTATCTGGTAACTCCACTTCATATGCATTTCCAGAACTGAACTTTCTCAAAATCTTGCAAGGTCCAAACTTTCTCATTTGCAACTTGTTATAAGTTCGAACCAGGAATCTTTCTTTTCTCAGATACACCATCACTTCATTGCCAACTTCAAATTCCTTATGTCTCCTCTTCTCATCTTCTTTCCCCTTATACTTGTTGTACATGTCCTCCAAATGTTGCTTAACTTGAACATTTAAGTCCTTCATGTGATCTACAAATTCCTCTACTTCTGAACTTCTCCGGTCTTCACTGCTAATATCTCTTAATTTTGATATACCTCTAGGGTGTGCTCTGGTAACAATCTCAAAAGGTGTCCTTCCGGTACTCTTGTTTAAAGAATTATTGTAGGCACACTCTTCTTGTGCAAAAATCAAATCCCAACTTCTAGTTTTGTCTCCAACTAAACATCTTAACAAATTTCCCAAGCTCCAGTTAACTACTCATGTTTGTCCATCAGTCTATGGGTGAAAAGTAGAGCTGAACTTCAAATCTATCTTCATCTTCTTCCAAAGTGTTCTCCAAAAATAACCAATAGACTTAGTGTCTCTATCTGAAACTATGCTCTTAGGTAACCCATGCAATCTCACTACTTCCTTGAAAAATAGGTTTGCTATATGTAATACATCTTATGTCTTCTTACAAGGTATGAAATGAGCCATCTTTGAGAATCTATCTACTACCACAAATATAGAATCAATCCCTCTCTGTGTTTTAGGCAATCCAAGTATGAAATCCATGCTTATATCCTCTCAAGGTCTTACCAGTACTGTCAAAGGTTTATACAATCCCACATTATGACTACTACCCTTTGCAACTTGAAAACCTCTACAACTTTGCACGTATTTCCTAATATCCTTATGAATCTGGGGAAAAAATAATGCTCACTTACCACTGCTATTGTTTTATCAACTCCAAAGTGTCCAACTAATCCTCCACTATGTTTCTCCTTTATCAGATTCTCCCTCATAGAACTCTTAGGTATGCACAACTGAACTCCTCTGAATAACATCTCATCCTGAATGAAGTAATCCAACCACTTTCTTTTGTCTGTCGTAACCGGTTCTCTACATGCTCTCCAACGTTCTGCAAAATCCGGGTCATCATCATACAAGGTCTTCAACTCCTCAAATCCTAATACTGTCACTCTTATCTTTGTTAGCAAATTCCTTCTCCTATTCAATGCATCAACAACTTTGTTAGATTTTCCCACTTCAATGTTTCAACACAAAGGTGCGACTCTGCAAAAATTCTACCCATCTCATATGTCTCTAATTCAACTTACTCTGACTGTTCAAAACTACAAAGCTTGATGATTCGTTTACAACACAAACTCCTTAGGAAACATGTAATGTCTCCACTTCTTCAAGGCTTGAACTATGGCATAAAATTCTTGATCATACACTAAATATCTCCTTCGGGTATCATTCAATTTCTCACTGAAATAAGCGACTGATCGCCCTTCTTGACTCAAGACTACTCCTATTGTTGTTCCACTTGCATCACAATCCACTCGAAATACTTTATTGAAATCTGGTAAAGCTAACACAGGCTGCTCAGTCACTTTCCGCTTCAACAACTCAAAACTTTTATTCACTCTGGTGGTCCACTTGAACTTCTTCCTATCTCCCCTCATTGTCTCAGTCATAGGGTTACAAACTAAACTGAAATTTTTGATGAACTTCCGGTAGAAACTAGCCAATCCATGAAATGATCTTACCTCTCTAATGCTTTCTGGTGTAGGCCATTCAACAATTGCTTTTACTTTCTCAGGGTCCATCTTCAAGCCATCCTCAGATATCACAAATCCCAAATAGACTAACTCATCCTTCATGAAAGTACACTTCTTAAGATTTATCAACAACTTTTCTTCTCTCAACCTCTACAAAACTTGTCTCAAATGCAACAAATGCTCATGTTTTGTCTTACTGAAAATCAGAATCTCATCCAAATATACAATAACAAACTTACCCAATAATTTCTTCAATACCTCATTCATCAGCCTCATGAAAGTACTTGGTGCATTCGTTAACCCAAAAGGCATCACCAACTATTCATATAGTCCTTCATTTGTCTTGAATGTTGTCTTCCACTCATCTCCTTCTCTGATCCTGATTTAATGATATCCACTCTTCATGTCTATCTTTGTAAATTATTTGGCTCCACTTGAACAGTCCATTATGTCATCCATCCTAGGCAAAGGAAACCGGTATTTCACTATGATCTTGTTTATTGCTCTGGAATCGGTACACATTCTCCATTCTCCATTCTTCTTAGGTGCTAATACTACTGGCACTACACAAGGACTCAGACTTTCTCTGATCAAACCTTTCTTCAACAACTCCTGCACTTGTTTATTCAACTCTTCATTCTCTGTTGGTGTCATCAAGTGTGCAACTTTGTTAGGCAAACTAGCTCCGAGAACTAGGTCCATGCAATGACTTATACTTCTCATAGGTGGTAATCCATCAAGCACATTATCTGAAATGATGTCTTCATATTCTATCAGTAAATCTTTTATCTCTTTCAGTTGTTCTTCTTCATGCTCCAGATTCTTAGTCTTCTTAAGAACTAAGGCAAAACACACATTCTCATGTCTCATTCCATCCACTCAATATTCTCTGTTCCCTCAATCTCTTAGCTTCTTTTGTTTTTCCATGCTTGACAAAATTGATGCTAATGATTGTTCCTTGGATTGTGTGCTTGAAGATGCTACCTCTCTGTTATGTGGAACAATGACCTATTGAGCTGGTTTTAAATTACTACAACACTACAATGGATTTGAGTCTATTGAGATCGTGATTTCCTGTCGATTGTATAGAAATTTTAGGCACTGATGACATGTTGATGGAATAGCCTATATGTCATGTATCCATGGTCTTGCCAAGAGTATGTTGTATGGTAAGTCCAAGTCTAGAACTTGGCATGCTATGTCTTTCTACAAAGGTCCCACTCTGATGGGTAATATCACAATTCCTTTAGAGGAATGCTCTTCTTCATCATATGTTTTGAATGTGATCTTTTTCAGGGGATCAACTGCATCTTCAGAATAACCTAGAGCATGGACAAGACTTAATGAGGAAATGTTTAAGCCAGCTCCCCCATCTATTAGAACATGTTTAACGAGCACATACTGTATGGTGAAGGAACATAATCTACATTTATTATAAATCGAATCAATCAATGGAAAGGTAGAGAGACATACTATACTGTCCATCTTTGATGTAATTTTGTAGAGATTTTGTGAGTTTGTTTTCTTTAACTATATGCTTGTGTCTATGAATGCAACAATAATTTGTAAGAACGACCATAGGATTTCAAGTAAATACCATTTCAAATCATTGAATTTCATTAGCAATAGATGAGAAAAGGGAATCATATTCTAAAAAAGTGAACAGATTATTGTAAAATAGGGAAAATTGGATAGTAGTAGGAAAGAATACCTGCAACAATCTTTTCTTCAAACAAATATGGAGATAATGTGAAGCCTTGTTGTATTTTTTGGAAGCTCTCTTGTAATTTCTTTTTGTGGAATATTACAAACACAAAATCAAGGTTCAACCATTCTCGCATATTAACAAAGAGCAAGATACATTGAATGGAACTTATTGTTTTGGAGCATGAATTTTGTGGGATAGTTTGTATATTGTATGTTATACAAGGAAAGGGGAAATAATGCAAAATACAACTAATCTTATGCTAACCCAAGTCGGAAAGATTAAAAATCAATACTGATGACAATGTGAATGATAAAGATACCGTGTGCAACAAATGGTTAGTTTTGTAATTTTTAAGTTTTAGTCAAATTTGATAAAACAAGATAATATTAAATACTATTGTTTACACAATAATTCAATGTTATTCTACTCCTTGCATATATATTCCATTTCTTTTAACCCAAATAAAAAAAATATGATGGTTGCTAGTATAAATTATGTGGATATCTTTATGAAGCATCTATTTAGTTTGTGTATATGTTATTTATATGAAATAGTAAAAAATTAAATAAATGTCTACATGTTCTGAATACTTAAAGAAAATGTTTAAGTAGAAAGAAAATGTTATTTTTTTGATTCAGCTATAGTAAAAGTTAAAATGGCATATACTGAACAAAGCTTATGTGAGAATATTTTATTTTACAAAAATGTTTAACTAGAAAGAAAATAAAGTTATTTTGGTCCAACCATAGTAAAAGTTAAAATGATATATATTGAACAAAGTTCATGCCATGGCACTAGTTGTGAAAGATAATATCTCACAAATTACTCCTTCAAAATTATGTTTTTCACATATATTAAAAAAATCATATTTAATATTTAAAAATTTAAAAAATAAATTATTTTTATAACTCTCAAAAGATTTTAGCCAATCATGAAAAAAAATAAAAATTATATATTATAAAAGTACAAGAAGATTTTACAATGTAAAAAATAATACATTGACCATAAATGACTGGTCCTTAAACTAATATAGAGTATAGGGCTTCGGCCTTAACTCGTCCAATCGTGGATCGCAACTTAAGGCATGGGTATGCTCCCCATAATCTTAAGTTCGAATCTAAAAAAAATATACGAGTATATCCAAAAGTCATCGTGCTCCTCAATTTTAAACGTAGGAGTCCGAACTTTTTAACTGTTTTAGACCGTAGCCTCGTAACTGTTATCACTCTCATAATCTTTGCCGCAATTATTTTCTGGATCCTCATGATCTTCCTTGCAGAAGGCTTTGATGTATTCGTCGAAATCAACTATATATGATGCATCACACAAAATACAAACAAATTAGAATCATATAATTTTTAAAGTTCATAATGTTTGTTAGTTCAACACTGCTGATTTAAATTGTGACCAAACTGAATCATGTAATATGATGACTTGATGATGAAAGGTTTCTCACACAATTTAAACCAAAAATGTTGAACTAATACAAACAAACTATTTTCTCAGATGATTTTATAAACAATTTGATATACCCAAGAGCAGTATGAAACCAAGGATGCAGTTTTTACCTGGTAAGACTTGCAGTGGAGGATCAGTTTGCTTCTGAAAAAGCGTCCAAAGCATAAGCCTTTGAAATGAGCGGCTAAGATTTATTCCAAAGCACTCATTGTGGGCTTGTCTAGCCATCTTACATATCAACAAACAATCAAATCAGTGAACACAATTTGCATATCAATTACAAGAACAAAGAGAAAAACATTTTCTATTCAACTTACCAGCTCTGTAAAATCTTGTGGTTGTGGGGAACCCAGATTTTTTATGAATTGAAATACAAATTTGATTACAAAGATCCCACAGTCGTAGGAATTATCCTGTTGTGGAACCTGCATCCAGATTTATTCCATATTTAAATAAAAACCCTAAATCTATTTAAAATTTTAAAGGAATTCAAATGGAAATATGAAATCTGATTGCCATGTTTATAAAACCTGTAAGTCGGACCAAGCAGCTGGTTTGCCAGTCTTTTCTTCAACAACTCTGAATGAAACAAAACAATTCAAAAATTCATTCCATGAAAAGTTTATTAGGGTAATTAGAAATCATTCAAAGATTATAACAGTATGGAATAGTTTTCTTACTGTTTTATAGCATTTATCATTTCTTCATTTATAGAGAAAAATTCAAGAGAGTTGAGATGCCAAATTTGTGGGTTCGTAGATGTTTGTCCCTCCAGACCACAGATAATGACTAAATGCCAGTGGTGGCTGCAAAAGAATAAAGACTGTTACATTAGTATACGCTTACTAATTAACTGCGAAAACAAAAGACAAATATAGTTTGAGTGTTGTTATCAAAAATTATGATTCTGGTGTCATTAAAGATGGTTAAATTAATATAATGTTGATATTGTGATTAATGCTTTTGAATTTGAATGCATCGATGTTTTATTCACTTTTTGGATCCTTCAATTAACAGATTGAATGAGTGCAATCAGAATAAGAAAGAAGAAGCATTAATCACAGTTTTATGAATTGTGAAAAACTGATATATTTGATTGTTATATTATCATTTAACTTTAAATTTTTGCTGTGCAGGCTTTGATCCTTTTTGCTGGATCAACATATTTGCAGGTTTTGATCCTCAATCAATGTGTTGTTGGATCTTGTATTCGGGCAAGGTTCTATTGGACAGTTTGGCTTAAATAATATACAAATTTTGACTTGCTTAATTTAATGTAGTTTTAGATGAGCCATCAAAAAAAATCAAAATTTAAACTAATGTCGAACATCTGAATCAATTGGCTATCGGACTCACCTTGATGTATATATGTTTTGGTTTGAGATTATTTTTAGTTTTGGTGTCCAGTTGAATAAACCAAGTCATTGAGAGCATTAAATAATATCCCTCATATATGCTGCAACGGGAATGAAAGATGAAAGGTCAGAGCACAGGGAAGAAGAACATATTGCAGAGGAGGAAACTGAAACGTTTTTTTTTATTTTGAGGAAGAAAAGGCAGAATAGAGTGCATGATTGTGAAGGAGATAACATAGAGAAGTGACTGCGTATACAGGAATAGGTGTGAAGTCAATTACTGAAGTGTGTGCGCAGGACAAAAAAATCCAATAGCCTGAAAACAAACTACAATGACAGGGAATGCAATGAGAGATTAAAGATACCGAATTCGGTGCGAAGGAATCATCACTGACAGTGAATAGTTATATTGCTGAAGGAGGGTTTAAAAATCGTTTGAAATCGATTGGAAGAGTCTAAGATTACTTTCCTGACAGAGGAACAGAATAGGTGGCTTGTGGAGTATAAAACCTAAGAAAAGCTTAAATTCAGAAGTTGTATTGGTGCTAGACAAACCCAATAAAGTTCAAATTCTTCTTCCTTAATATTGGTGTCAATTTTGTGTTTCAATAAAATTGTGTGTTGCTGCATTATATACCCTGATCTTGTTGGGCCATAATGCTCATGGACTTTAAGCCCTCGTTGGATCAAGGAACTCATAGATTTAAACTTACATGAGGTCTTGATATTGTGGTCAAACAGATTGGGAATGGCTTAAATCACATATTTAGATTTAAAAGTGTTAAACATTCAAAATTGACTGACATTTTCTAAGTTTAATATATTGTTTAATGTGTGTGGTTACACTAAGAATACACTTCTAGACTTACAAGTGTTAAACACTTAGAATTGGCTAACATTATCTAGACTAGATATATTGCTTAATGTATAAGATTTAAGGCTGACCGACAAATTGTATCAAAAGACATTCAATGTTATTAATAAGAACATAATATAAGATTCTTATAAGCATATTTCATTTCTAATTCAATATTGGAGGAAATGGTTCATTCCACTTACTCCAGATTTAAAGGAATAAGATTGTATTGGACATCTTGCAGCAAGAGCTGAAGCTGTTGCTTAAGAGTATCAGCTGCATCTTCCACCGTTTTGCTTAACGCAGTTTGCTGCCCAATTGTATCAGAGTAGCAAATATGACAGCGTGCCTCCCAAGTTTCAGAATCCTCCAAACATAAACTACACAGCAGAAGTAAAGCAAAAGTTAAAAAACAGTCCTCTTTCCATTTCATGAATTTTCTATCATTCTAATGATAGATGCCAGAATATTCAAAAGATTGATAAAAAAATATTCATAACAATAACCATAAATCAGATTAAATTATAACATTGCAATACAACTTGTACTTACTGTAAACAAGTATCCATTTGAGTGGTAGTCAGCCAAAAGGGGTTTCTCTGCACGAGATCAAGTAAATCATCTCTTTCCCAATAGAAGACTCTTCCATCTGGACAGCTGCATTTGCTGAAATATGAATTTTCATACAAGACATGGCAACATAAGCACTAAATCACACAAATTATATAAAATGTTTATACCAGATCTTGAAATTCGGATTGTCACTTGCAAGGGCTCTTCTATAGAGAGAAAAAACTTGCTGTTCGGGTGTGGGTCTCTCAATTTCCCTCTCCGTTTCAGTTCCGCTGCTTTCTTCATCGCCCTCAATTTCCTCTTCGCTTTTAATCCTCTGAGTTTCTATATCCTGTCTTGGAAGAGGAGGGGAAGAAGATCGAGGACGTTTGCCCAAATTGGACTTTGGGCTCTCTGAAACTGAATCTCTCTGGCTGCCATGACTGATAATTTCAGGCATGTTTACCAACTTATTAGTAAATATGAATGATGATGATGATGCCGCCAAAATCGATGGAACCAACTTGCCTGCATACAAATCAAATTTCCAGGTTCCGTATTTATTTTATTCAAACACCATCTCATGAGTCTTTTCATAATTTCTAAGCACCCTTTCCAAAATTAAAATAACTGGTTATAAGGAAGTTAAGCCAACAATTTGGGTTAAATTACTAACATGGTGATTAGTGGGAGCAACCTGGCTCTTAAATTTTTCAGATTAGATCTAATGATCGTTTTAGTAAGATCCAGAATAGTTTTTTTTAGGAAATTTAAAGAAATTGTTAATATCAATTGGATGGGATGAATACTATAACATGATCGAGACTTTTAATGCTACTTACAGAACTCTCGTTAATTGATTTAAAATGCATAACAACAATAAAAAGATCTATGATGAGAAAGAAATACCAATCCTTGGAGCTGTTTCAAAAATTATCCTGAAGATTGTTTTTATATATCCGCTTCTTTTTTCCTCTGCTCGACTTTTCCAGTGAGGCCCAGGTTTGAAGAGTAAAATCATGCTTGTCTCCCATCCTTTTATAGCAGGTCCTTTCTCATGATAAAATCTGTACTGTATCTCAATGCCTCAACTGAACATTCTCTAATGGCTGCTTAAGCTTTCAACAGGGCATCGCTACCATTAATAAGCCTTTCTTAGCTTCTTGCATGCAAAATCTCCTTCCCCATGCAGATCATCTGCTTTTCTTAAGTTCCACCTTTTACTCCCCACTTGGGCATGCATGACTTCTTCCAAAGTTCATGCCTTACTACTTTATATTTTATTGTAAAATATTAACAATACTTTTATTACGAGGAAAGGTTTTAATTTAGAGATGCTTACATGCATGAAAAGTTAAAAAACATCTTTAAAAAAAAAAAATAGAAGCTAAGTGAAAAAAAATTATTATTGTTTTTTAATTTAATTTAATTTCTTTTCTTTTCTACATATTCAATTAACTAATTTATGTTTACATGCATGAAAAGTTAAAAAACATCTTTCATAAAAAAAATTAGAAGTTAAGTGAAAAAAAATTATAATTGTTTTTTAATTTAATTTAATTTCTTTTCTTTTCTACATATTCAATTAACTAATTTTTAATTATTTAGTGTTAATTATATCTTCACTTTTATTTCTCAATGTAATTTAAGTGATTAGTCAATCTCTCTATCTCCATCATGCAAATAGTTAACTTTTTAATTATCTCAATCTAATAAATTATTAATTATGGAAGATTGAAAGTGTCCCTACTTAAAGTCCACTTCTTTCTCAAAAAATATAATGATAATAATAATTTGATAATATAAAAATAAGAGTATATTAAAACATAATAATATATTATAATATAATAATAATTTAGTTATAATTATTATATTACAATATAGTAATAATAATTTAATATTAATTAAAAATAATGAACAAATATGATATCTTTTGGCATATTTTACCTATATCCTTGTAAAAATAGTTATTTTAATTTATAAAACTTTCATTTTGATTTGTTTTTCTATATATTTAAATTTTGATATAGTTTAATTTTTTTTTCTCTTACATAACAATGGTTGTGACACTAGGAAATGGTTATCCATGCCCTAGAATGCACCAACCATCTATTATAATGTATTTATAATGTATAAGGGATAATGATACCTTGGTGAATTCTAGGGGTTGGATAGTCATTTTCGTCTAATGATGCACATCATGCAAATGCTCTGTGTAATCATTTTAATAAAAATCAGTCTGCTTGTTGAGCTTAGGGGTCATGATACTTAGCCATGCCAACCTTGTTGAAATAATAGAATGTCTAAAATCCTAAAGCTGGGTACTAAAAAAGAAAAGGGAAATTAGCTTGACACTCTCCCCATAGCATCATATCACATGAAAGATCATCTATGTTAATAGAAGAGACAATAAAGACTAATCTAAGTGGGACTAAAGAAGATCCGCGTAATATCTTTCTTATAGCATCTCTAACAGAACAAGAATGTCATAATTTCATTCAATTTTTCAAGTAGCATTAGATAAAATTTGCATGGTCATATGACGATATGCCTTGTTTAGATATAAATCTTGTTATGCATCATTTGACAGTAGCACCAGGTGCAAAACCAATAAAATAAAAGCTAAGAAAATGCATCTACAAGTAGAACTTTTGGTCAAAGTTGAGCTTAAAAAATTACTGGATGTTAGTGTTGTCACGGGGATTTGCACCTGATACAAGCTTGAAATTCTTGCAATCCCGTGAAACATGGGACTGCTCTCAGGCTGCGGATATCCTATTATGAGAGCATACCTCCGAATTATAGGCTGACTTCTTACTTGATCACCTGAAACTTAATTGAAATAATGAGAAAAGGGGAGAAGGACATGCATAAAAATTGAAAATTAACTACTGCTAGGTGATCCACCAATGATTGTGAATGACTTGCAAATGCATGCAAAACTAACAAAAACACTCTAATATTGAAGGCATTTCTGACACACAGCTTGAATACACATGCCTACAAAAATGATTTTCTTGAAAGGTTTGTTTTCTGATGTTCACAGAAGGAGAGTAATAAAATTCTCACAATTTTGATACACAAGAAAAACACACACAATCAGAAACCTGCACCATAACATGTACCTTTTATACTAATCATTTGAAGAAAACTGGGATAAAATAAAGGATTCAGTAGAAGAATCACAAAATTTTAATCAAATGTGCTCACAAACATAACAGTTAGTGTTGTCACGAGGATTTGCACCCGATGCAAGCTTGAAATTCCTGCAATCCTGTGAAACATGGGATTGCTCTTAGGCTATGGAAATCCTATTGTGAGAGCATACTTCCGAATTATAGGCTGACTTCTTACTTGATCACCTGAAACTTAATTGAAATAATGAGAAAAGGGGAGAAGGACATGCATAAAAATTGAAAATTAACTACTGCTAGGTGATCCACCAATGATTGTGAATGACTTGCAAATGCATGCAAAACTAACAAAAACACTCTAATATTGAAGCTATTTCTGACACACAACTTGAATACGCATGCCTGCAAAAATGATTTTCTTGAAAGGTTTATTTTCTAATGTTCATAGAAGGAGAGTAATAATATTCTCACAATTTTGATACACAAGAAAAACACACACAATCAAAAACCTGCACCATAACATGTACCTTTTATACTAAGCATTTGAAGAAAACTAGGATAAAATAAAGGATTCAATAGAAGAATCACAAAATTTTAATCAAATGTGCTCACAAACATAACACTTAGTGTTGTCACGGGGATTTGCACCCAATGCAAGCTTGAAATTCCTGCAATCCCGTGAAACATAGAACTGCTCTCAGGCTGTGGGTATCCTATTATGAGAGCATGCCTTTGAATTATAGGTCGACTTCTTACTTGATCACCTGAAACTTAATTGAAATAATGAGAAAAGGGGAGAAGGACATGCATGAAAATTGAAAATTAACTACTACTAGGTGATCCACCAATGATTGTGAATGACTTGCAAATGCATGCAAAACTAACAAAAACACTCTAATATTGAAGCTATTTCTGACACACAGCTTGAATATACATGCCTGCAAAAATGATTTTCTTGAAAGGTTTGTTTTCTGATGTTCATAGAAGGAGAGTAATAATATTCTCACAATTCTAATACACAAGAAAAACACACATAATCAGAAACCTGCACCATAACATGTACCTTTTATAATAAGCATCTGAAGAAAACTCGAATAAAATAAAGGATTCAATAGAAGAATCACAAAATTTTAATCAAATGTGCTCATAAACATAACACTTAGTGTTGTCACGGGGATTTGCACCCGATGCAAGCTTGAAATTGCTGCAATCCCGTGAAACATGGGATTGCTCTCAGGCTGTGGGTTTCCTATTATGAGAGCATACCTCCGAATTATAGGCCGACTTCTTACTTGATCACCTGAAACTTAATTGAAATAATGAGAAAAGGGGAGAAGGACATGCATAAAAATTGAAAATTAACTACTGCTAGGTGATCCACCAATGATTGTGAATGACTTGCAAATGCATGCAAAACTAACAAAAACACTCTAATATTGAAGGCATTTTTGACACACAGCTTGAATACACATGCCTGCAAAAATGATTTTCTTGAAATGTTTGTTTTTTGATGTTTACAGAAGGAGAGTAATAATATTCTCACAATTCTGATACACAAGAAAAACACACACAATCAGAAACTTTCATCATAACATGTACCTTTTATACCAAGCATTTGAAGAAAATTGGGATAAAATAAAGGATTCAATAGAAGAATCGCAAATTTTTAATCAAATGTGCTCACAAACATAACACTTAGTGTTGTCACGAGGATTTGCACTCGATGCAAGCTTGAAATTCCTGTAATCCCTTGAAACATGGGACTGCTCTCAGGCTGTGGGTATCCTATTATAAGAGCATACCTCTGAATTATAGGCCGACTTCTTACTTGATCACCTGAAACTTAATTGAAATAATGAGAAAAGGGGAGAAGGACATGCATAAAAAGTAAAAATTAACTACTGCTAGGTGATCCACCAATGATTGTGAATGACTTGCAAATGCATGCAAAACTAACAAAAACACTCTAATATTGAAGCTATTTCTGACACACGGCTTGAATACACATGCTTGCAAAAATAATTTTCTTGAAAGGTTTGTTTTCTGATGTTCACAGAAGGAGAGTAATAATGTTCTCACAATTCTGATACATAAGAAAAACACACACAATCAGAAACCTGCACCATAACATGTACCTTTTATACTAAGCATTTGAAGAAAACTGGGATAAAATAAAGGATTCAATAGAAGAATCACAACATTTTAATCAAATGTGCTCACAAACATAACACTTAGTGTTGTCACGGGGATTTACACCCGATGCAAGCTTGAAATTCCTGCAATCCTGTAAAACATGGGACTGCTCTCAAGCTGTGGGTATCCTATTATGAGAGCATACCTCCGAATTATAGGCCGACTTCTTACTTGATCACTTGAAACTTAATTGAAATAATGAGAAAAGGGGAGAAGGACATGCATAAAAATTGAAAATTAACTACTGCTAGGTGATCCACTAATGATTGTGAATGACTTGCAAATGCATGCAAAACTAACAAAAACACTCTAATTTGAAGCTATTTCTGACACACAGCTTGAATACACATGCCTGCAAAAATGATTTTATTGAAAGGTTTGTTTTCCGATGTTCACAGAAGGGGAGTAATAATATTCTCACAATTCTAATACACAAGAAAAACACACACAATTAGAAACCTGCACCATAACATGGACCTTTTATACTAAGCATTTGAAGAAAACTGGGATAAAATAAAGGATTCAATAGAAGAATCACAAAATTTTAATCAAATGTGCTCACAAACATAACACTTAGTGTTGTCATGGGGATTTGCACCCAATGCAACCTTGAAATTCCTGCAGTCCCATGAAACATGGGACTGCTCTGAGGTTGTGGGTATCCTATTATGAGAGCATACCTCCGAATTATAGGCCGACTTCTTACTTGATCACCTGAAACTTAATTGAAACAATGAGAAAAGGGGAGAAGGACATGCATAAAAAATGAAAATTAACTACTGCTAGGTGATCCACCAATGATTGTGAATGACTTGCAAATGCATGCAAAACTAACAAAAACACTCTAATATTGAAGCTATTTCTGACACACAACTTGAATATACATGCCTGCAAAAATGATTTTCTTGAAAGGTTTGTTTTCTGATGTTCATAGAAGGAGAGTAATAATATTCTCACAATTCTGATACATAAGAAAAACACACACAATCAGAAACCTGCACCATAACATGTACCTTTTATACTAAGCATTTGAAGAAAACTGGGATAAAATAAAGGATTCAATAGAAGAATCACAAAATTTTAATCAAATGTGCTCACAAACATAACAGTTAGTGTTGTCACGAGGATTTGCACTCGATGCAAGCTTGAAATTCCTACAATCCCGTGAAACATGGGACTGCTCTCAGGCTGTGGGTATCCTATTATGAGAGCATACCTCTGAATTATAGGCTGACTTCTTACTTGATCACCTGAAACTTAATTGAAATAATGAGAAAAGGGGAGAAGGACATGCATAAAAATTGAAAATTAACTACTGCTAGGTGATCCACCAATGATTGTGAATGACTTGCAAATGCATGCAAAACTAACAAAAACACACTAATATTGAAGCTATTTCTGACACACAGCTTGAATACACATGCCTACAAAAATGATTTTCTTGAAAGGTTTGTTTTCTGATGTTCATAGAAGGAGAGTAATAATATTCTCACAATTCTGATACACAATAAAAACACACACAATCAGAAACCTGCACCATAACATGTACCTTTTATACTAAGCATTTTAAGAAAACTGGGATAAAATAAAGGATTCAATAGAAGAATCACAAAATTTTAATCAAATGTGCTCACAAACATAACACTTAGACAAAAAGGTATCAAGGAGGAACTTAGCTTCAATATAGAAAATAAGGAGTTTTCTGCATTACAAATCTAGAAAAACTCATAAGAGATGAATTACATGAGCAAGAAAAATTTGTTGTTACACAACTCAAAAAACTCAAGAAATAGAGAAAAAAGAGTGACCAACAGTCACTTATACAAAATCTTCCTAAAATTCAAAATTTGAATTTTTGGCTCCAAGAAAGATGTGTTGTCACAACTCTAAACTCCCCTCAAAATTAGGACCTAACTGAAAGTAAAACTCCACTCAAACTTTAAACTGAGAAGTCAAAATGAATGCAAAGTCCTTGGGTGAATACAACTAAAAAAGAAATTAGGAGTGGAACTGAAAGAGTCAAGGAGTTAAGTGTTTCAAAATACTCCTTGACTGATCCTTTATCAATTAGGACTCTCAAACTGTACTCATAGTGCCTATTAGGTGGCCAAAAACTCCTAAATTCACTCCCACATGCACCATGTTGATACAACTTCAATCAACTCCATGATGTATGCATGAACTCTAAAGATAACTAAGCCTTCACTTTGCCTAATACTTCAAGAACTCAATGTATCCTTCTTGCATTGAAAAATAACATTTATTAAAAATGATTTATGTGATCATTTATAATAAAGTTTCACAAGTCTGAAATCAAATGCAAGAAGGTTTACACATAACCTAAAAGGCTTCTCTATTTCATTATCACTATAAGTGTTAAAAAACACTTGAAAGAATTACAAAAATGAAAAAGAAAGGCACAGTTCTTATATAAAACAAAGATTTAAAAAAAAACAAAATAGAGGTAAAAGCTTTTACCCTATTGGGTGTTTTTAGGGTTTAAATCCTGATGCAAAAAGAAAAGAGTACTTCAACTTTATTTCATTTCCATGTTGCATACTTTGAAGAAAATCACCTCCTTCACACCCCTTCGCCGCCATGAAGAAAACCCTGAAGCTTGAACCCGCATTTTGGAGCTCTAAACCTCTGTCATTTTGAAGATTTGTTGAAGATCTTTGTGGGAAACCGCAAGGTAAGTTCTTTGTCTCTTCAAATTTGCTTCTTTCTTTTGGTATTGCATGTGAATTTAGGGCTTTTCGATGAACATTGTCCTTGTGTTGAATACCATAAATTAAATTCTGGGACATGTTCTTTCTGCTGCTACCATTCATTTCTCTTATTAGCACTGTCTCTTTGCTTCATGAATATTCTTTGACTAGAACTTTTGTAGTTTGATGTTCAAATACCGTCGTAGGGTTTTCTTCTCGTCTACCTATGAAGACTTTGATATGTGCATTGCATGTGACCTCTGGAGTATACTTTCTTTCTTACTATCTAAACAGTGGACCATGATTTCATGATTGTAATACCATGAACATAGAACTTGTGTGGCTTCAAGACTAAAACTCGTTGACAAGAGTGAGAACAGCTTAACAGTGAATTGATTAATGACATTATTATTCTATTGACCACAAAACTCCATTCATTTTGGCCCTGATTAAACACAATGGTGATTGTTCCTTGAATTCTGAGATGGTTTGGGTAAACCATTGTGACTGCTTCCTTGAAATATTCTTTACACCACTGATTTATAATTACCCACTGAAATCTGTAGCTTCATTGTGTCAAAAACCAATGATTTAGATATCATATTTATTGGATTAGGGTTTTGTCATCTTTGTTGTGGAAGGTTTGTCATCTTACATGGCAATAAATGCTGTGACAAATCACCATTCACTCCTCTGGATTGGAACATTGCCCTCTCATATACATTTGACTATGTATGGTCTAAAAGATGTCCCTTTATAGAGATTGTTGGTAACAACTTATTCAATGCTTTTGATTGCATTAGCTCTTCATTAGGTGAGAACCGCACCCGTCTTTAATGAATGTTCATGATTGACTAAGTTTGGACAATGTGCTCTCTTACTGTCATTATTGTGCAAGGTTGCTTATGACTGTATCTTGACTGATAAAGGCCACTATGCTTGATTTTGACAGTCCATATGACTACCTCCTTACTGGCATCTTGACAATGCATTGCAAATGCTTTGCTATTGTGATTATGATATCCTTGTAGCCTTCACAAATATATATGTTATATTTAGAAGAGTTGTTTACTAATTTTGACAAATGATGCATTTCTCCAAGGCACTGTGTATTCCACTATCTCATTGTAGCTACCATTATTTTGTTGGTGTATTCATATAGCTGATCCTCCTCCTCCTCTTATGTAAAGTCTTTCTTGGACTGCTCAGATTAAAACTTCTCTGTGTGCTCAATGTCATAAGGGTTCTCAGTAAACAACTCCTTATAACAAAATTTATGCCTTTGGTGTATGACTGATTACTCTTTCATAGTTTTTTTCTTTTAAATACGAGTGCACTCTCCAATGGTTCTACTATCCTTTTTGATGTCTGTGATGTTCAGAATCACTGTGCACTCTTGTTGGCGATTGTATTAACAGTGACTCAGAATTGTTCGAAATACCTTAGACAGTATTTTGTCACTGTCTCTTTGTACTTTGGGATATCACTGCTCTGATCACTTTTTGCAATCATGGCATCACGTTTTAAGATCATGGTTAGATAATAAACTCCATGGACTTTTCTGACCCTGTGACTGTCATTTTTAAACAAGTTTGAACTAAGACACATATGCATTGCTTTGATTATTGGTGCTCCAAGTACTATCACAATCCTTTTTCTCTAAGACCCTATTCATCAAAATTGTCATTAGTCTTTAGTGAGGGCTTCTCTTTCTTTTACTTGTATTCCTGCCTTAAAGTGAGCAACTATAATTTGTCTTATTGGTTGTGTAGAACCTTGATATTCCTCTTTCAATCTCAGATAGTCAAGACTGATCCATGAGTGATGATCACCAAAGCTGCCTCCCAAAAATGCTCCACCAATGTTTTGTCAAAAGGATTCCTCTGACTACTATTTTGAACATATGTGGGAACTTTAGTTATGATTGTGTATATTTCTCCTTAGGGATCCTCATGGTAACAGTGAAAAGACTTGTTATAACTGAAAATACACTCTATTATTCTCCTCATAAGACACTATTATGTTTGGAATACTTCTTAAGAAGTCATTCTCCTTTTTGAAGATCATTGTTGCAGCTCTAGCCTCAAGACTTATTGCATGCTGACAATCTTGTAATGTCCTAATATTTAAAATGTTGCACTAGGATATTTTCTAATCAAAGTGTTGCCACCGCTACATGATTGATTGTTGCTCTAAGATTGTGAACCCTGAAACCATGGGTGCTAACCTTTGAGTATTATTGCTATCTCATTAGTTGCTTATGCTCATTTATGACTAAAAAAACTTTCATGAGATTTTTGGTCTACTTACTATCTTGGCTTTTCATATGTCACATGTTGGGCTCAACCCTTGTGGGAGCCACGTTTTACCCCACATGTTGTAATTTACTTTTTCTGTACCTGCACATGAAGCAAACAAGTTAGATAAAAACAATGCATATATGATTTCTTGCTGATGATTTGACCTGATATTTATTGATTTGCTTGGCATACTAGTTGTTGTGATGCACATGAGGGATGGACTGTATGTTTTAAGATGCATGTGCATATAAATAATGATGACTTTTCATTGCTCTAACGCATTTTCTCAAATGCAGGTACCTAGGGCAGCGAAGAGGCAACAAACTAGATGCTAGATGGGCGGATGACTTAAAGATGCAAAAAATAACTTAGAGAGGGTTCGTCATTCAGGCAATGACAAGTCACCCTTCTTTATTCTACATTTACTTTAATGTTTTGCATCTACAAATGTATAGTGTTTCACTTATTTTCACCATCTCATTCAGTCTCGCGGCTTGTGTGAGACATTGTACATTCATCAATAAAATATTACTTTTCTCAAAAAATTGTGTTCTCTCTATTTCATATGTATCTGAAACATGAAACATGATATTGCAATCTTTTGTCTTTCTTTTCAAAGAATCATGAATGTAATTCATCAGAATAAAAATACTCCTTCTTGTGTGCTATGTAAAACATCACAGCTTCCCGACTGAGCTAGTTTCAAAAAATAGGTAACATTTTTGGTGACATCTGCTATATGTTTGTCTGCTAAACATCTTGACCAGTTGCCTAACTCTATCTATTGGGCACAAAGTCACTGAAACATGTAGAAAACTAAAAAACACAAACTTTAACATAGCAAGAACTTCGAAAAATCCTCAAAACTTGTCCAACTTCATTGCTTATTAGCTATGTAGTTTGTGACAGGTAAGTTGAAACAACTTGCTGTTATGAATGATATGGCTGATAAACAATGAAATAAGACAGGGTAACAACAAAATAACTCTGAAAAACACTGTTGCAACATGCTATAGCTATATAAAGGGAGCATGTGCTATGTGTAGTAGTGAATACACATTTTCTCTGCTTCATATAATGGATACTTCCCTTTAATAACTAAAATGTAGTGCAGTAGTAAAGAAAAATCCTTAAAATTTTAAAGAATTGTGCACTAGGCACTTGGAGAAAATAAAACTGCAAACTGACCTACTATGCAAAGCACTTATTACAACTAGGAAAACTGGAATATGTACAAATTTTAGGCATACCTCAAAAGAGATGCTCAAGAGGTGAATCCCATTGATTGGGATTGGTTCAACTTCACCATCTAGCTTAAACAACTGGAAGGCATTGTGTTGCTTGCACTTTGAAATCATGTAAGGCCCGCTCCAAAAAGCATCAAACTTTGTATGCTTGCCTGGCTTTCTTTTTAACTCATCCCATTTCAGGACAATGTTAGCTTTCTTGAACACTCTAGGAGCGACCCTCTTATCAAAAGATCTTTTCATTTGAGCTTGGTGATGCCCAATTTGCCTCATTTCCTCATTTCTAACTTCTTCTAGCTCAACCAGCTAAGTCAGTCTTGTTGTCATGGGCTCTTCTTCAATCATATCCAGCTGGTTAGCTAGATCAAGGGCTATAAAATCAAGTGAAATAGGCAACCTTTCTTCTTTCCCATACACAAGCATGTATGGAGACATTCTAGTAAACCTCTTTGGTGTGATTCTGTCAGCCCATAAGGCTGATTTGAGCTTGGTATGCCAAGCTCGCGGATTTCCTTCCATTCTCCTTTTAATGATTCTGAGAAGGTTCTTATTTGTGGACTCAGCTTGTCCATTACCTTGTGGGTAATAGTTAGATGAGGTGTTGAGATAAAACACCATTCTTTACAGCCCAATCAGATATCATGCTTCCTACAAAAGCAAGAGCATTATTTGAAACTATAGATTCTGGAACACCAAATCTGGTTATCAGCTCATCATAAAAGTTCAAAATTATTGTCTCATTTGCTTCCTGTAGTGCCACAACCTCAGTCCACTTAGTAAAATAATCAGTGGCTGCGAGCACCCACTTGTGGCCAACACTTGAAGGTGGATTTATGATTCCAATGAAATCCAAACCCCACTTCATAAAGGGTTGTTCTACCTGAATAGGCTACAATGGCAACACTGCCAACTTCTCTTTTCCTGCAAACATGGCACATTCTTTACACTTTCAAACCCAGGAATGTGCATCTCTGAACAAATTAGGCCAATAATAGCCTCCTTTCATAACTTCCAGAGTTGTAGCTCTTGCCGAAAAGTGTGCTCCTGCTAATCCTTCATTAAACTCATGCAATACCTTATCAACCTGATCAACATCTATGCATCTCAACAATACACCATGAAAATCCTTTCTAAACAAAAAACCATTTAAGAGTACATAGGGAATGGACTAAAGTCTATAGTACCTTCTTATTGAATTACTCAATCCATGAGGACACTCACCAATCAACAAGAAATGAGTCATTTCTTGTACCTAGCTAGTAGGAGGAACATGAACAACTGCTTATTGTTCGTCTTGGAGGGCTAAAATAACCTTCTCCTCATCCTCTTCATTGTTGTTTGTGTGATCAACAAGCTTCTCACACAGTCCTTTACCTTTGACCAGCTTAGTGACCTTAATATCCACATCAAATTCCATTACTTTAGTCACCCAACCAACTCTCTTATCATTTAGGTCCCTATTGAGAAAAAACTCTTTAACTGAGGGGTGAGCAACCATCAACTTGATCCTATTGTTAGACAACATATGCTTAAACTTCTTCAAACTCCTAACAACAACAAGAACATGTTTTTCAACAAAAAAATATGTCTCCTCATAATCCTTAAGACCTTGACTGAAAAAGGCCAAAGGCTACTCTAAAACATGCTCATTTTGTTGAACCAGCATAGCTGATATGCTGTCAATGCTGCCATAAGCATACAAGATAAAGTCTTTTGAAAAATCTGGGTTCAACAAAGTAGAAGTAGCTGCAAGTTCCTCCTTTATGAGCTCAAAACTCCTCTTCCCATCCTTAGACCAGTTGAAAGGAATATTCTTTTTCAACATAGAAGTTAGAGGTTTTAATAATTCTGCAATATTAGGAATAAACCTCCTAGCAAAATTAATCCTACCCAAGAAGCTTTGCAATCCCTTCTTGTGTGCTGGTAGGGGAAGAGAAAGAATTGTACTTACCCTCTCTAGATCAATAGTAATACCTTTTTTTGACACCACATAACCCAGAAGCTTACTCTCATGAACAACAAACACACATTTCTTTGGGTTAAGAGATATACCATACTCCCTGCACCTCTCAAAAATCTTTCTAAGGTGAGCTAGATGTTCACCTGAATTTATGGAATAAATAGTGATATCATCCAAATAAATAAGCACAAATTTATACATCAAACCATGAAATGCCATATCCATGGCACGCTGAAAAGTGGCACCAACATTTGACAAACCAAATGACATTTTTTTATACACCATGGTACCCCACTTGGTTGTAAATGTTGTTTTGAATTGATCCTCCTCCTTGACTAAAACTTGGTTATAACCTGAAAAACCATCTAGCAAGGAGAATCTCTCAGAACCTGCAACAACTTGTAGAATTTGCTCCATAGAGGGCAGCGAATATCTATCCTTCAATGAGGCTCTATTGAGATCTCAGAAATCAACACAAAGTCTAATTTCACCATTCCTTTTCCTAACTAGGACAAGGTTTGACACCCAAGAGGTGTGTTTAATAGAAAAAATGATGCTTCTCTCAATGAGTTTATTCAACTCTTTGACCATAAAGGGATCAAGCTTAGGACTAAAAGGCCTCTGTTTTTGCCTCACAGGTTTAGCATTTGGCTCAAGCTCTATGGTATGCTGGGCAATATTAGGGTCAAAGCCTTTTAAATCAGAATATTTCCAAGAAAATAGGTCACTAAAATCTTGGCAAAGTAAAACAAATGCATGCCTTGCCTCTAAAGTGCATGCCTTGCCAAGCTTTAACAACTTATCTTTGAAAATTTCAACATTTTCATAGTGTTCCTCCTTGATCTGCAAGCTGGATTTTTCTTTTCTCACTTGGTCATCCTCATTAAAAATTGACTCCAATGTGACCAAACCCTTAGGTAGCTTGTTTTTTTTCAACTGTATGATCTGATCATCATACTATTGCTTAAGCTTCACTTGATTGCTACCTGAAAATTCTGCTTCTTCTCTCAAAAAGTTAATAATTTGTTGATCACTATAAAAAATTTGCCAATGATCAACATTGTTAGGAATAGAAGACCTTACAATCACTTTGACATATTATTGTTTATTAATATTGTTGATATCACTTGGAATATCATATTGTTCTCTTATTGCAATCAGTCTATCAACATGCTTATTAAGATTTCTAGGAATAGACAATAGATTGAAAGATTGAAAATCTTCAATAAGATCCCATACCCTATGTTTATGAGACTTCAAAATATCATTTTTAGTGGTATGGAGACCTCTTACATGGTTGACAACCAATTCACTGTCACCATATACCTGCAAACAATTGATTCATCTCTTTCTTGTCCATTGTAGACCATGAATTAAGGCCTCATACTCAACTGTATTATTGGTGCAGCTAAAAGAAAACCTGAAAGTTGCATAATACTTATCATCAATAGGAGAAATCAACATGCAACCACCTCCAGCACCATTCTTACTTCTTGACCCATCAAAATAGAGCTTCCAAAGCTCATTTTGATGCTGGTTATCTTGTTGTCCTGCATTCTTCATCAAGTTTGGGACAACAAAACCTTGTTCATGAAACATGTAGACTCCAAGGTTTACCTTATCCATGTTTTTAAAAGGATCTTCCTCAAGATTTTCAACTACCCATTCATCCAGAATAATGTCAGGAATGTCATCAATAGGGGTGTTTGGATCACGCGGAATGGGTTGGTCATCTTGCTCATGAATGGTCAAATTGGCATTGGCAATACTAGGGACATAAGGTTCTATGTGATTATTAGCTAAAGCTTCTAATTTAATAGTAACTTTAGTTCCATACCTAGTCCTAAAAAACATATGTGACCAATCAGATGACAAATAACCCCCTAATTTGGTTGTAAAGTCTCTTGACAAGCAAATTGCAAAGTAGGGTGGCAGGTCTATCACATATACATCTTGCAGAATAACAAAATTGGGGCAGGCATGGAGTGTTAGACTCATATTTTTAATGACTCCTATAGTATTTACAACAGTCCCATCTAACTGCACTACACCCTTATTCAATGGTTCATAAGTCAATCCTAACTGGTCAACCAACTGCTTAGGCATGACTTAGCTACTTGCACCTGAATCTATCATGTAGTTATGTACTAGGTGCTGGCCAATGATTAAAGTGACATAAAAGGGGGCTGGTTTGTTTACCTTGGACTGTTGAAACTATTTTTCACTCTTCTGCTGAGTCTTATTGGTAAGAATAGCCTTAGAAGCTTGTTGATTATATGGCTGGGCAGTCAAGGAAAGGTTAGACAAAGCATAATGTAACAAATCTTTCTGCCCAGGTACAGCTAGGGAATCTCACATTGACACACTAACATGAGTTTTCTTCAACTGATCCAAAATATTAAAATCAGTCATACTAATCTTCTATTGTCCTTTAGTAACAACAATATCTTTTTGCAGTTGTGCTGGCTGAGGTTGGCTTTTTGGCTGATCTTTGGTCACCATAAGCTGTGATCTTTGAAGAATCTGCGTATTTTGAGCAGAGGAAGACCCTGCCTAAGCTTGGGTACTTGAGGAAGGCTGATTATTATTTTTATCAGTCTGTTGCCCCATGTCAACGACCCTTTTCTTGGATTTTGTGTTAGCTGCTACAGGGATATATGACTGATTTTGAGGCTGATTAACCCCACAAAATTCCTCACTTTGCCAATTTATCAAAGTAACATCAGGACTACCTTGTTCCATGGGTGCAGATTGTTGTTCATTAACTTCTTGAGACTGATTTTTTGGAACAACAACACTATTTTGCACCATCAATACTTGATTTTATAGGCCATTGGGGTATGTAGATTGGTTATGTGACTAGTTGCAAGGAAAACACCATTCATAGTCAGCTACCAAGTTGTTCTAGACTGGAACAATATCCCTTGAGGAACTAGGTGTATTAGGATTATACTGCTGAAACGGCCTTTGGTTAAAATTCCTTCTTTGACCTTGAGAGTTTGGCTAGTACGGGCCCTGGTAGGGAGCTTGGAAAGGAATTTGGTAAGGTGGTTCAGTTTGGGCTTTCTTGATATTAACCAACTCATTACCAAAGTTCTGCAAAGTCTTATGTAGGTTAGCATTTTGCTCCTTAATACCTATTGTCTCCTGCAAATGACTAGGGACAACATGCTCTTGAACTGCAACTTGAGAATTATATGCTGGAAATGAACATGCAACAACTATATCAGGTGGAACTATAGGGATAATGGGTTGTATATCAGCAAAAAATGGCATGGGAGGCCTAGGTGCTATCTTTCCTACTTGAATAAGACTATTCTCAGCCCTAACAACAACATCAAATGTTGTTGGTAAAGTATTCCCCCCATAGACTCTATCACGAGTGCAATATCACTATTCAAAGCCTTTAGGTAAAACAAAAAAGCATAGTCATTAGAAGGTTTTATCAATGTTGGAATCCGATTCCAAGTCCTTTGAAATCGGTACTTGAAGTCCATCATATGCTCATGTGGAGCTCTTTTGATGGTAGTGAGTTGCTCCACCAATGAAAGATGATCTGACTTGTCTTCAAAATGTCGATTTAAAAGTTGTCCCAGCTCATCCCACGTAGCTATTGAATTCATAGGTAGACTCCTGAACCACTAAAGGGCTTTCCCATCAAAAGAGGTTGCCAAAATCCTCAATGCAAAATTTTCTACAATAATATGATGCACTCCGCACAAAGAAGCCACATCTCTAATATGTTCAATAGCTATTGTTTGGTCTTCTCCAGTAAAAAATGGCAAACTCTTAAGTGTTGCAACTGGTATGTCATCGTGTTGAACCAAATTTAAAGGACTACCCTAATTAAAAGACACAAATGGATGGACCCTAGGGGGTTGATTAAGAGCCATATTATTGTTAGAAGTAGCAACACTAGTAGAAATAGTGGTATTTATTATATTCTGGTTGGAAGAACTTGCAAACAGTGGGTTGTTATAAGTTGTAACAACAAGGTAAGAATTAGGAATAATAGGCAGCACACCAACTGTTGGATTTGGAACTTTTTAACTACCCTAACTCTCCTTTTTGGGGGTGATAGCTGGGTATGATTAACTGAGGCTCCACTTTGCCTAGTCTGGTATTTTTTCATAAGCTAAGAAGGTTGGACTTCTAAAATACCAAATATTTGAGTCACCAGGTGTGAAAAATAATTTGTTGTTGCACACACCAAGACAACATAGGGTGACCTTTTATGAACTATAAACTCATACAGTCCCACCGGGCATGCCAAAAATTGTTGTCAATGGGATTTGCACTCGATGCAAGCTTGAAATTCCTGCAATCCCGTGAAACATGGGACTGCTCTCAGGTTGTGGGTATCCTATTATGAGAGCAGACCTCCAGATTATACATCGGCTTCCTACTCGATCACCTAAAACATAATTGAAATTCTGAGAAAAGAGGAGAAGGATATGCATAAAAATTGAAAATTAACTACTGCTAGGTGATCCACCAATGATTGTGAATGACTTGCAAATGCATGCAAAACTCATAAAAACACTCTAATATTGAAGCTATTTCTGACACATAGCTTGAATGCACATGGTTGCAAAAATGATTTTCTTCAAAGGTTTGTTTTCTGCTATTCACAGAAGGAGAGTAATAATATTCTCACAATTCTGATGCACAAGAAAAACACACACAATCAGAAACTTGCACCATAACATGTACCTTTTATACCAAGCATTTGAAGAAAATTGGGATAAAATAAAGGATTCAATAGAAGAATCACAAAATTTTAATCAAATGTGCTCATAAACATAACACTTAGACAAAAAGGTATCAAGGAGGAACTCAAATTCAATATAGAAAATAAGGAGTTTTCTGTATTACAAATTTGGAAAAACTCATAAGAGATGAGTTACATAAGCAAGAAAAATTGTTGTTACACAACTCCAAAAACTCCAGAACTAGAGAAAAAATAGTGACCAATAGTCACTTATACAAAATCTTCCCAAAATTCAAAATTTGAATTTTTGGCTCCAAGAAAGATGTGCTGTCACAACTCTAACCTCCCCTCAAAATCAGGACCTAATTGAAAGTAAAACTCTTCTCAAACTGCAAATCGAGAAGTCAAAATGAATGCAAAGTCCTTGGGCGAATACAACTGAAAATCTCTAGAAATTAGGAGTGGAACTGAAAGAATCAAGGAGTTAAGTATTTCAAAATACTCATTGACTAATCCTTTATCAATTAGGACTCTCAAACTGTACTCATAGTGCCTATTAGGTGGCCAGAAACTCCTAAATTCACTCCCACATGTGTTAACACAACTTCAATCAACTCCATGATGTATGCATGAACTCTAAAGATAACTAAGCCTTCACTTTGACTAATACTTCAAGAAATCAACGTATTCTTCTTGCATTGAAAAATAACAATTATTAAAAATGATTTATGTGATCATTTTATAATAAAGTTTCACAAGTCTAAAATCAAATGCAAGAAGGTTTACACATAACCTAAAAGGCTTCTCTATTTGATTTTCACTATAAGTGTTAAAAAACACTTGAAACAATTACAAAAATGAAAAAGAAATCCACGGTTCTTATATAAAACAAAGATTTTAAAAAAAAAATAGAGGTAAAAGATTTTACCCTATCGGGTGTTTTTATGCAAAAAGAAAAGAGTACTTCAACTTTATTTCATTTCCATGTTGCATAGTTTGAAGAAAATCGTCTCCTTCACACCCCTTGACCGCCATGAAGAAAACCCTGAAGCTCGAACCTCATTTTGGAGCTCTAAACCTCTCTCATTTTGAAGATTTGTTGAAGATCTTTGTGGGAAACCGCAAGTTAAGTTCTCTCTCTCTTCAGATTTGCTTCTTTCTTCTAGTATTGCATGCGAATGTAGGGTTTTTCCATGAACATTGTCCTTGTGTTGAATACCGTAAATTAAATTTTGGGAGATGTTCTTTCTGCTACTACCATTCATTTCTCTTATTAGCACTGTCTCTTTGCTTGATGAATTTTCTATGACTAGAACTTTTGTAATTTGATGTTCAAATACTGTGATAGGGTTTTCTTCTCGTCTACCTGTGAAGACTTTGATCTGTGCATTGCATGTGATCTCTGGAGTATATTTTCTTTCTTATAGTCTAAACAGTGGACCATGATTTCATGATTGTAATACCATGAACAAAGATCTTCTGTGGTTTCAAGACTGAAACTCGTTGACAAGAGTGAGAACGACTTAACAATGAATTGATTAATGATATTATTATTCTATTGACCACAAAACTCCATTCATTTTGGTCCTGATTAAACACAATGGTTATTTTTCCTTGAATTCTAAGATGGTTTGGGTGAACCATTGTGACTGCTTCCTTGAAATGTTCTTTTCACCACTGAAATCTGTAGCTTCATTGTGTCAAAAACTAATGATTTAGATATCATATTTGTTGGATTAGGGTTTTGTCATCTTTGTTGTGCAAGGTCTATCATCTTACATGGCAATAAATACTGTGACAACTCACCATTCACTCCTCTGGATTGGAACATTGCCCTCTCATATGCATTTGACTATGTTTGGTCTAAAAGATGTCCCTTTATAGAGATTGTTGGTAACAACTTATTCAATGCTTTTGATTGCATTAGCTCTTCATTTAGGTGAGAACTGCACCAGTCTTTAATGAATGCTCATGATTGACTAAGTCTGGACAATGTGCTCTCTTACTGTCATTATTGTGCAAGGTTGCTTATGACTGTATCTTGACTGATAAAGGCCACTGTGCTTGATTTTGACAGTCCATATGACTACCTCCTCACTGGCATCTTGACAATGCTCTGCTATTGTGATTATGACATCCTTATAGCCTTCACAAATATATATGTTATATTTAGAAGATTTGTTTACTAATTTTGACAAATGATACATTGCTTCAAGGCACTGTGTATTCCACTATCTCATTGTAGCTACTATTGTTTTGTTGGTGTAGTCATATAGCTGATCCTCCTCCTCTTCTATAAAGTCTTTCTTGGACTGCTCAGATTAAAACTTCTCTATGTGCTCAATGTCATAAGGGTTCTTAGTTTACAACTCCTTATAACAAAATTTATGCCTTTGGTGCATGACTGATTACTCTTTCACAGTTTTTTTCTTTTAACTACGAGTGTACTCTCCAATGGTTCTACTATCATTTTTGATGTTTGTGATGTTCAGAATCATTGTGCACTCTTGTCGATGATCATATTAATAGTGACTCAGAAATTGTTTGAAATACCTTAGATATTATTTTGTCACTGTCTCTTTGTACTTTGGGATATCAGTGCTCTGATCACTTTTTGCAATCATGGCATCATATTTTAAGATCATGGTTAGAGAATAAACTCCATGGACTTTTTTGACCCAGTCACTGTCATTTTTAAACAGGTCTGATCTAAGACACATATGCATTGCTTTGATTATGGGTGCTCCAAGTACTATCACAGTCCTTTTGCTGTAAGACCCTATTCATCAAAATTGTCATTAGTGTTTAGTGATGGCTTCTCTTTCTTTTACTTGTATTCCTGTCTTAAAAATGATCAACTACGATTTTTGTTCTTGGTTGTGTAGAACCTTGATATTCCTCTTTCAATATCAGATATCTGTGAAGACTGATCCATGAGTGATGATCACCAAAGCTACCTCCCAAAAATTCTCCATCAATGTTTTGTCAAAAGGATTTCTCTGACTACTATTTTGAACATATGTGGGAACTTTAGTTATGATTGTGTATATTTATCCTTAGGGATGCTCATGGTAACAGTGAAAAGACTTGTTATAACTGAAAGTACACTCTATTATTCTCCTCATAAGCCACTGTTTTGTTTGGAATACTTCTTAAAAAGTCATTCTCCTTTTTGAAGATCACTATTGCAGCTCTAGCCTCAAGACTTATTGCATGCTAACAATCTTGTAATGTCCTAATATTTAAAATTCTGCACTAGGCTATTTTCTAATCAAAGTGTTGCCACCGCTACATGATTGATTATTACTCTAAGATTGTGAACCCTGAAACCATGGGTGCTAACCATTGAGTATTACTACTATCTCATTAGTTTCTTATGCTCATTTATGACTCTAAAAAATTTCATGAGATTTATGGTCTGCTTACTGTCTTGGATTTTCATATGTCACATGTTGGGCTCAACCCTTGTGGGAGCCACATTTTACCCCACATGTTGTAATTTACTTTTCTTGTACTTGCACATGAAGCAAACAAGTTAGATAAAAACAATGCATATATGATTTCTTGCTGATGATTTGATCTGATATTTATTGATTTGCTTGGAATACTAGCTTATGTGATGCACATGAGGGATGGACTATATGTTTTCAGATCCATGTGCATATAAAGAATGATGACTTTTCATTTCTCTAACACATTTTCTCAAATGCAGGTACCCAGGGCAGCGAAGAGGCAACAAACTAGATGCTGGATGGACAAATGACTTACAGATGCAGAAAACAACTTAGAGAGGGCTTGTCATTGAAGCAATTATGAGTCACCCTTCTTTATTCTGCATTTACTTTAATGTTTTGCAGCTACAAATGTATAGTGTTTCACTTATTTGCACCATCTCAGTCATTCTCAAGACTTGTGTGATACATTGTACATTCATCAATAAAAGATTACTTTTCTCAAAAATTTGTGCTCTCTATTTCATATGCATATGAAACATGAAACATGATATTGCAATATTTTTGTCTTTCTTTTCAAATAATCATGAATGCAATTTAGCAGAATAGAAATGCTCCTTCTTGTGTGCTATGTAAAACATCACAGCTCTTCCTGATTGAGCTAGTAGCGAAAATAGGTAATAGTTAGTTTTATCAGACCCATATATTACCCATAATGGATATTAAATGTTGTACCCATTGGAAAACTAGATGGCAGTATCAGAGTATGTACGAACTTCAGAGACATCAACAAGGCTTGTCATAAAGATGATTTCCCACTATCTAATATAGACTTAATTGTCTATCTCATAGCCAGATATGAAATGTTGTCACTTATGGATGGATTCTCTAGATATAATCAGATCAAGATTGCAACCAAGGATCAACACAAGACTTCTTTCACTTGTCCTTGGGGAAATTTTTGTTTGGAATGACATGCCTTTTGGGTTAAAGAATGCAAGTGCTACTTATCAGAGAATCATGACCACAATATTTCATTATATGATGCATACCTTTATGGAAGATTATGTAGATGACCTCTTGGTAAAGTCACTCACAAGAGAAGAGCATTTGAATGTTCTAGCTAAATTTTTTACTCAATTAGAGAAATACAAAGCGAGATTAAATCCCAAGAAATGTATCTTCAAGGTAACCTCAGGGAAGCTCCTAGGATACATCATGTTACACAAAGGTATTGAAGTGGATCCTGCAAAAGTCAAACCCATCTTAGAAATTCCACCTCCAAAGAGCATCAGTCAACTTTGGTCATTAGAAGGGAAACTTTAGTTAATTCGCAGATTTATAGCTCAACTTGCAAACGCGTGTCATCCATTGACATATTTGTTACATAATAATATCAAGTTCAAATGGGATGATAAATGCCAACAAGTGTTTCAGTTGCTCAAATATTATCTCATGAATCTGCCAGTTCTTATACCACCAATCAAAGGAAAGCCCTTACTACTTTACATATTGAAGCAACAATAATGACATTGGGGGCACTTTAGGCACAACAAGATTATGAAGGAAAGAAAAGAGCCATCTATTATATCAGTCAAACGTTAGTGGGATGCAAAATTACTCCTATTGAGTGTGCATGTTGTGTCATATTTTTTGCTTCGTAAAAAATGCGACTATATGCTCACTCATAAGACAAATCATGTACAAGTGAATATCGATTGATCCACTCAATTACTTAGTAAAGAAGTGCTCACAGGAAAATTGGCTAAATGGTTAATGATCTTAAGTGAATTTGATATCAAGTATGTTGATAGAAAGGCTATAAAAGGATAAGTCATTGCAAAGGTCGATTAGTAGACACACCAATGATAGATGATTATCCTTTAATTTCAGAATTTCTCTATGAATCCATCCTAGAAGTTTCGCAAAAAAAGTTATTGCAACATTATTTTGATAGATCTTTCACACAATGCGGAGTGGGTGCAGACATACTTTTTGTAACATCGCAAGGAGATTGCATCCCAAAGTCATATTGATTATCCTTTCCTTGCACCAACAACATAGTAAAATACAACGCACTTACTACAAGTCTACAGATTGTAGTATAGTGGAGGATCCAAGAGATTCATATTTTTGGTGATTACAAACTTGTAATCTGACAAACAAACAATTACTATCAAACTAAGGATAAAAATTTGATTACAAGTAGATTGTGGATAACTTCAAGAAATATATTATGGAGATAACCTTTGAGTAGATTCCTAGAGAGAACAATCGAGCTACTAATGTCATGGCTACAATAGTTTCTTTGATTGGAATTGCCGCGTAATACTATTCGTTATGAATTCTTGGTGGATAATCTCTTGGTTTGTGTGTATGAGATCCCTTTGTCTAATCTTGTATGTGTTATTGGTCCTAATTCCCCTTGGTACAATGATATATTCTCCTACCTCTATGATAATACCCTTCCCCCAACCATTCCAACAACCAATATTATACTTTCATTCAACAAACCTCCTGATATGTCATCATTGGAGACACCCTTTACTGCAAAGGCTTCAATGGTACTCTTCTCAGATGTCTAGAGGATGAGGAATTTCAAAATATGTTGCAAGAAGTTCATGTCGGAGGTATATTTGGGGCTATCTAGTGGTCCAAACTTAGCTAATAAATTGATGAGAATCGGTTACTATTGGCCCACTATGGAGAAAGATGCCTATCAATTTGTTAGAAAATGCAAACAATGTCAGATTCACAAAGACCCAATACATGCGCCAGTATAGGAATTTCAATCGATCACTACACCTTGGCCCTTTTGTCAATACAAACTCGACCTTGTGGGTAAGATTCACCCTCCATCTAATATGTTGTGGAGTCCGATCAGTCTCCAAGTGGGAGATTGTTATATATGGAGTCTAATCAGACTCAAAGGTTAAATTTTCCTTACTTTTATTGGCATAGTTTCCCCCCTAATTATTCGACAGGGGTTTGGGGGTAGTGCCCCCCAAGATGGGGTCAAGGAGCAACACCCCTTGCAGGGTCTAGGGGAAGCACCATTGATGCGCTCCCTATTGCGGTATAGGGTGGGGTTGAGGGGCAACGCCTCGTGAAGCTCAAATGAATTTTATTATATTATAAAGGCATCAGGTGCTATTTTTATATTGGCTGACAAATTGTAACCCTAATTTTTGTAACTGACATAAGTCTTATTAAAATGAATAAGGGTTTGGGTTTTCTGTAGATAATTTTGTAGGATTTTTGTAGCTATATTGAGTTGCAAGGGATTTTTTGGTTGTAATCGATTCAATTTGCTAGATAATAATATTGGACTCTTTGTTTGGTGGACATAGACCGAGTTTGGGTGAACCACGTTAAATATTGTCTCTTCATTGTTATTATTTATGTGTTTTTCATTCCTCTATTTAATATTTATCTACATATAATTGGTATTTTATGCATTCAATTCCTAACACCATCCTCCAATGGCCATAAGTTCATAATAACCGCCACTAAGTATTTCATGAAGTGGATTGAAGACATTCCCCTAACACAACTCACCAACAAACAAATTACCACATTCATATTCAATTACATTATATGTTGTTATGGTGTTTCCATTTCAATCATCACTAATAATGGATTTCCTTTCAATAATTATATGTTTGTGAGCTCTGTGACAAGTTCCTTGCTATCCTCAAGGTAATAGTCAAGCTAAGACATTTAACAAAAGTATCTTTAAGATCTCAAGAAGACAATCAATGACGTTGGTCGTGATTGGCACATGCAACTTAATCCTACCTTGCGGACCTACCACACAAGTGTTCGCACACCTACTGGAGCCACACCCTATTCACTTTTCTATGATTTTGAAGCTATCTTTCCCATTGAGGTCAAGTTACCATCCTTACGAGTCTCCTTGTGTGATCTTATTAGTGATGAGGATTACAGAGTCTCTCGGTTATAGGACCTTGAACTACTGCATGAGCATAAATAAAATTCTTTTAATAATCTTAAACCATACCAATAATGTATGAGTTGAAGCTATAATAATAAAGTGAAGCCTCACACATTTGAGGTTGGTGACTTAATTATCGAGAGAAACAAGGTAAGTTTGAACTGAATCGGCTTGGCCCCTATATTGTTACAACAGTCTATGGCTCTAGAGTGTATACATTATCTACTCCTAAAGGTGAACCACTTGATAACCCTATCAACAACATGCACCTTCACAAGTTCTACACTTAGTCCTCCAAATCACCACCTTGATGAAAATTTAGAAAACAAGCATCTTGTGTGACACAAAAACATGAAAAAAACAAAAAAAAGTAAAGAGAAATAAATTCATCCAATAGTCAAAACCACTTTGGTTGTGCCCTAGGCAAGTACCATGGTGAAAACCATGTAACCAATGCCATGTGTAGGGACTTTTTCTCCTCCCTCCTTTAGGATTATGCATCATCCCTTCCACTATGCACACACTCACACAATCACTCCATTATAACTTGCTTATCCCTATCATGGCTTGCTATTGTTCTAACTAAGGTCTTTACTTTTCCATAATAAACCCCTTTTTGTCACCTTTTCTTCACCCATAATAATCAAGTCCTATCTCTAACTAGCCTGGGCATATCCTTGACCTTGTGATGAAATTGGATCCTTGGTACCACATGTTGTGAGAAAAATTGCTTTTTCATACCTTCCTTCTTTCATGCAAAATCCACAATAAAGGTTCATTTGCATCATTGATCTACAATAAAGTTTTTGTTTTCTCCACAATAAAGTATTAGTTTCATGGAATGAGATAGTTTCATATAATACATGAGAAACACTGGGCTTCGGCCAAAACAATCTTTGGAGCACACTAAAATTCTAGCCCAACTTGAGGATCTTGTATGCCTACATATCATTTGTCCTTTTATTAGAATGCAACATTGTGACCAAATCAAAAACTTTAATATTTGTGACTGTTGGTGTAAATAAATATTCATTATGGATATTATTACACTTACTTAAGTTAATTTAGGATAATGCATCTCTTCGTAGTTTGGATTTGAGACACTTAAGGAAGTGTGCACTTAGGGATAGAGCTTGTAGGAGAAATTCCACCTTTTGTGGTCTTATTTTGCTGTTACACTCCACATTCGGTGGGTCATCCACCTCTTGTGGAATATTATATTATTTCTCCTACCTACCCTTAGTATTTCATACCTACCCTTGTTTCTCATTGAGCCACATGTCATATTTGTGTGCTCATACATCCATATGGCCTTGCCTATATAAGCAGGCCTCTATTCATTGTATTGGTTAATCTAGTTGATCATTTGTATATTGATGATAATACAATTTGTTCTTGTCATTCTATTGTCTCTTTTATGCTTTTCATTGTGCTCTTGATCTTGGCAAAATCCTACATGGTATCAGAGCTATTGGGGCTTCATTGATCGGTTTTTGGAGACATCATGGAAGGCTTCTATTTTTGGATTTGGGGATCTTCATTTTTTGGGGGCGTCATACAGCGATTTGGACATCACTGTTGAATCCGGGAGGCCGTTTTCATAAATTTTGACTATAAAGTCGACCTATTTTGGTGAGAAATTTTTTTTCCCCATTTTGGCTAATGTCGTACGGAATTCAAAATTAAAAAAAAAAAAAAAATTATTTTTCAAAAAAAAATAAAAATAAATTATTTTTCAAAAAAAAAAAAAATTCGAAAAATTTCAAAAAAAAAAGGGGTTTTTTGGGGGTCCGCAAACCCCTCGTACTCGGTCGTACCCGCTGTGCGCAGGTTGCAGGTACCTGCCGCCACAGAGCGCTCCAATCGTCGCGCCACCGCCGTGCTGGTTCGCCGCCGCCCCCTGTGCCGAGATCGGCAACCGCCGACGCCTCTCTCGCCCATCGGCTCCGGCAACGCGTAGACTCCTGGCCGCCGCCGGTCCACGACTCCGACCATCTCCACTGTCGGCGACCACCTAACCTAGGCGGCAACCGCGCCCGCCACGTGGCAGGCTGCCACTGGCTCGCGAATAAACAGCTCTCCATACGACATGTCAATACACCACGTTGACAGTATGGCTTGCACAATCACTATGACATGCAGTCGTCCATACAGTGCCACGTCATCCGTATGGACTGCACAGTCACATAGCCATGCAGTCGTCTGTACATTGCCATGTCATCCGTACGGTCTGCACAGTCACCTGCACAGTTAGCAGTCCGTATAGTACGGACGCCCAGTCAACAGGGAGGCGAAGTTTTCGTGACGTTCATACGGCCATCAAATTTAACACAGTGAATTGCTGATGTCAGCACCACATCAGCACTTTTTGAAAATTTTTTGACCCCTCTCCATTGGGCTATTCAGTTTTGCAGTCCAACTTTGGAAGGCCATATCTTGCTCATTTTTGCTCCTTTTTTGGTGCAATTTTTTTTGAAATGGGCTAAAATTTCATGATCTTTGCAGTGGTGTGGTCATTTTCTGATTTTGGTGCACAGGTTTTTCGGAATTTTCGGATTCTCTCAGCTGTACCTGTCCAATCCTCAATTCTGCAACTTCAAAGGCCTCGTTTGAGCTCATACGACCTCCTTTTCAGGTGCCGTTTTTTTTGAAAGTGCTTATTTTTTTGTCTACTTTCAGAATCTATGATTAGATTTTAGATATTTTGAGTTAAAATTGTACTTTCAGATATTGGTGTTATTTGGCCTATTAGGTACTTGTAAATTGCTTGGATCTTAGTTAGATCTCTTGCATTATCAGTTTGAGACTCTTTTGGCCTTATTGAGGTAGTTGTAAAATTGTAAATTAGAAGTCCACTTTGCCATTTTTTGCAAGTGGCCCATTGTATACGCACTACTTATAAAGTGTCAAATCATCACATTTGGGGGGGTTATTTGATTGAGTGAATTTTGGGGGGTGTTTTGTGTGATTGTGCCTCTCTTTGTGCTTTTTCCATTCTTGTTGCAATGAGTCCTAATAAATTTTCACCATTAACTCCACATAATTATGCATCATGGAAAATTAAAGTATGGAGTAAACTAATGGAAAAGGGTCTCACACACTACATAGATGGAACAATAACAGCACCACCTGATCCTAAGGCTGATCCAAATGCTCAATTAGAATGGCTCACAAAGAATTGCATGGCTCTTGGAACCTTACACAAGTATGTATCAGATGACCTCATTTTCCACATTGAGAAGTGTAAAACAATTAAAGAGGCTTGGGATATGTTTCAGAAATTGTATGGACAAGTTGATGAAATCAGAGGCTATCAAATTGACAATGAGCTCACCAACTTAGATCCCAAGAGTTTTGATACAATCCAAGATTATGTAACCAAAACAAATGAGCTAAGAGCAAAGCTAAAGGATTGTGGAATTGACAAGAAGGATGCTCAATTGATATTCAACTTGTTGGACAAGCTTGCACCAGAATATGCAGCATTTGTATCTAGCTTCCAAACTCATCGTTTGATAGTGGGGAGTTCTTATGTTATGCCTTCATTTGATGCTTTTCACAGAAATGTTAATATTGGAACAATCTAAGTTGTTGAACATGGGGTTTCTCAAGTCTTCAAAGTCCAAGGCTTTGGTAGCAAATCAAGGAAATCAAAGAAGTCAAGGCAGAGATTCCAACAAGAAGAAGAAGCAATCCAAGTCTAAGCCACACCAAGAAAAAGGACAATCATCCTCTCCATCACAAGGCGATTTTTCATCCTCTTCCAAGAAGGGGACACCACCTAAGAAGGATAAACCAACTTGTGCATATTGCAAAAAGTATGGTCATGATGAGCATCGATGCCACACAAAGCAAGTTGATGAGTTAACCAATCTTCTCAAGAAAAACAACATCAACTTGCCATCCGCCTACACAAAGAAGGATTCAACTCCTTCCTCTTCCTCACAGTCTAAGGGAAAAGGGCAAGCATTTGTGGCTACAACAGGTTCTTCACAGCAATGGATACTTGACTCGGGTGCCTCATATCACATGGGTTCTACAAAGGAGCAATTTTCTTCATTGGAGCCATCCAAGGTACCTCACATTTACATAGGTGATGACACACAAGTAGAGGTTGAAGGGAAAGGTTCAGTTGACATGGATGATGGAACATTTGAGAATGTTCTCTATGTTCCTAACTTGTCTACCAACCTTCTCTCCATCTACCAAATCACTCACTATGGGAATGGGAAAAGGTTGAGTTTACACCAGATTCAGTTGTGGTAAAGGAACTTGATGATGATGCCTTGGTAGCAGTGGGACAAGTCAATGACAACTCTAGACTTTATTCATTCTCCCACTTTGTGCCAAGTTCACCTTCTAGGGCCTTGCTTACTCATTCAAATTCAGAAAGTAAGCTATGGCATGAGCGGTTTGGTCACCTCAACTACCGCTATCTTCAACAGCGAAGCACTAAACACATGGTCACAGGTCTACCTCGAATCAGTTTTTCAGAGGGTGTATGTTCAGGTTGTTCCATGGGCAAGCATCCCGAAGAGAAGTTTGATAAAGGGAAAACTTGGAGAGCTTTGGAAGTTCTTCAACTTGTTCACAGTGATGTAGCAGGTCCATTTCCAGCACCTTCATTCAGTAAGGCCCGCTATGTTCTTACCTTCATTGATGACTACTCCCGCTTCACTTGGGTCTACTTTCTCATTCACAAGAGTGAAGTATTTGACATATTTCAAGACTTCAAGACTCGTGTGGAGAAGCAATCAGGGAAAGTGGTCAAGATTCTTCGCATAGATAATGGAAGGGAATATGTGAACAAGAGACTTGAGGGTTTTTGTACATTTGAGGGGATTGATCTTCAGCATTCTATTGCATACACTCCACAGCAGAACGGGGTTGTAGAACGCAAGAATAGAACTCTCAAAGAAATGGCTAGCTGTATGATACATGCACGTTCTCTTGATCCCGCCTTTTGGGCAGAGGCTATCAGTTGTGCCACACACATCCAGAATCGGGTTCCTCACAAAGCTTTGCTAGGTATTACTCCTTTTGAAGCTTGGGCTGGTAGGAAACCGATTGTGAGACATTTCAAAGTCTTTGGGTGTCCAGCATGGGCTTGCATACCTCCACAGAAATGCAAGGCATTGGAACCTCAGAGTCGACCTTGCATATTTGTTGGATATCCTGAGGGTGTTAAGGCATACAGATTGATGGATCCAGAGACACATGAGGTATTCATTGAGAGGAGTGTTCACTTTGAGGAAAGCTCTCCTAGCTTAGCCTCTCTACCTCCTCCACCTTCCTCCATTGTGGATAGTGATGTTAGTGATTCATATGATGAGACTCCCTCAACTCCAACTCGCAGGGTTCCACCTTCGCAGGGTCCACTTGTAGTTGAGGAGCCTCGTTGGGCTCGACAGACACTTGAGTCTGCGGGTTCTCTTGTTGGGGATCCTTCAGATACACGGAGAACTCGATCACAACATCAGGATCTTCCACATGCATTCATTGCTACCGCTTCTGATCCACAGACATTCAGGGAAGCATCAGGGGTTCCTGAGTGGGACCAAGCTTTGGAGGAAGAGTATAGTTCCTTGATGAGGAACAACACATGGGATCTAGTCCATCTCCCTAAGGGGAGAAAGATGGTTCGATGTAAGTGGATCTATCGGACCAAGTTTGCAGCGGATGGTAGTGTGGATAGGCTCAGCTTGTTGCAAAAGGTTTCTCGCAGGTTGTAGGTGTTGACTATACTGAGACCTTTGCCCCCGTAGCCAAGATGAACTCCATTCATTTGACACTTGCTATTGCTGCAGCTCATGGTTGGGCTGTACATCAGATGGATGTGAAGAGTGCTTTTCTTCGTGGTGATCTTGATGAGGAGATTTATATGGAGCAGCCATAGGGTTTCATCCAAGATACTTCCTTGGTTTGCAGACTAAGGAAATCTCTCTATGGCCTTAAGCAGGCCCCCAGGGCTTGGTATGCCAAGATGGATTCCTTTCTTCTCTCCGCAGGGTTCACCAGGTGTTATTCCGATCCGAACGTCTACATTTTGCGTCAGGATGACTCTCACTTGATACTTGTGCTCTATGTTGATGACTTGATCATTACAGGGAGTACTTCATCCATCATTAGCAGGGTCAAATCTGCTTTGCATGACAGATTTGCTATGACTGACTTGGGTCTTTTGCACTACTTTCTCGGGATAGAGATTTCACAGTCACCTTCCGGGATCACACTATCGCAGCCTAAGTATGCTCTTGATCTACTTGCACGCTTTCATATGGCTGATTGTAAGCCTACCCTGACTCCCTTTCTTTCAGGAGTCAAGCTTGAGGCTCAGTGTTCTTCTCCACCAGTTGATGCCACTTTGTATCGTCCGCTTGTGGGTAGTCTCATCTACTTGACTCATACATGCCCTGATATTTCATTTGCAGTTGGCATGGTTTCCCGCTTCATGCAGGATCCACATGAGCTTCATTGGAAAGCTGCCAAACGCATCCTTCATTACATCCAGGGTACACATCACTATGGGATTCACTATGCAGCAGGCACAGGACTTCGCTTGGTTGGTTACACAGACTCCGATTGGGCTGGCGATCTAGTTGATCATAAGTCTACTTTTGGTTACAGTTTTCACCTTGGTTCGGGCCCCATTTGTTGGCAGAGCAAGAAGCAACATGCTATTGCTCTCTCTTCGACTAAGGCTGAGTATCGAGGCGCTGTTAATGCAGTGACTGAGACCATTTGGCTTCAGTAGATTCTCACAGAGTTTGGTTTCACCACTCCACGGCCGATAGTTCTCCATTGTGACAATCAGAGTGCTATTGCAATCTCGAAGAACCCGGTCCAGCACCAGCGAACCAAACACATCGAGATTCATATGCACTATATCCAAGAGCTCATCTAGGAGCAGGTCATTGATTTGCAGTATTGTCCTACAACAGAGTAGGTTGCTGACATATTCACCAAACCTTTCACCGAGAGTAAGTTCCAGCAGTTGTGATCTCTCTTGGGGGTGCGGGATGTGTCATTAGGGGGGGTCAGCTAACTTCTCCTTCCTCTCTTATGGGGGGGACTTTTTCCTCTTTGAGGTTTTGTCCTTCTTCTTTAAGAGTCTTTTGTACATTCATCTCTTTTTTGGGGGGAGTTTTTTCCCACTGGGTTTTCTCCCTTTCTCCGTTTGTGAGAGATTGCATTGCATTGTTTTGCTTGCATTTGCATGTTGTACATGGGTACCTTTCATGGCCTCGTAGCCGGGACCCATCTTGCATTGTTGACTTGAGTCTTCATTCCCCTAAGTTGCACTTAAGGGGGAGTGTTGGTGTAAATAAATATTCATTATGGATATTATTACACTTACTTAAGTTAACTTAGGATAATGCATCTCTTCGTAGTTTGGATTTGAGACACTTAGGGATAGAGCCTGTAGGAGAAATTCCACCTTTTGTGGTCTTATTTTGCTGTTACACTCCACATTCGGTGGGTCATCCACCTCTTGTGGAATATTATATTATTTCTCCTACCTACCCTTAGTATTTCTTACCTACCCTTGTTTCTCATTGAGCCACATGTCATATTTGTGTGCTCATACATCCATATGGCCTTGCCTATATAAGCAGGCCTCTATTCATTGTATTGGTTAATCCAGTTGATCATTTGTATATTGATGAGAATACAATTTGTCCTTGTCATTCTATTGTCTCTTTTATGCTTTTCATTGTGCCCTTGATCTTGGCAAAATCCTACAGTGACATAAAGGTTTCATTATCTATTGGTTTTACATTTTTTTCTTTGATTTAATCTGTTTGGTATCATGTTTCCTAAGCTCCTTAAGGATGTCTACGAACTAGAGTGGTTGGGATGGGGCATGGTCACTTGATTGATTCTTGTGGATTGTTTTTTAGTAATACTATGGCTTGTCCAAGAATATGATAACATAATATCATCGAGGACATCATAAATCTAGTGTGAATAGGGGAATTCCTTGTTTGTGAGTTTATTATCCCCATGCAAATGGTATGCTAGCTATCTAGGTCTAAATCATATCTAGATGATCACACAAACATTTTCCATACTAAGCTCAATAATGATAATAGCATAAGAATATTGTCACCCTCATATCTTCTACCTTCCACCACTACAACATTTCATGTCTTCCATTGTTTTTTCATGGTTTTTCCTTTGTCCTAGATCCCTTGTAGTCATGCCTCATCTAACTGAGTCTAATAACACACCAAAAATAATAAAGTCATGCATTTCATTAGCATCACACGCTGCACCACCACATGTTAGTAATGCATATATAATCATGTCATATAACATATCTCCTACATCCACATGAGTTAGTACATAGTCATAATCATGATAGGCTCATACATGCATATCCACATAAGTGGGGAAAATCACTAGAAATTGTTGGAAATCTCTAATCTAATAAAAATAGTAACGAGATTCAATGCTCAGATTATACCCAATGAAAATTTGTGACTATATGCAAATCTGAAAATTAAGTTTCCTTAATATGGAAAACCGTTTATATATTCATCTTCTTTGTTATGCCAAAAACCACCATCTTAACATGATTAATAAACATATCTTAGATGAACATAAAACATAATATAAATGAACATTATTTCACCATAAGATAGCAACAATAATTAAGTATAAATCAACAATACAAGAAAAACATCTCACAACATAGGATTTACATGGAGAAACCCTTCTGGGAAAAAACTCCACCAAGAAGAAAGACCAATACTTGTATTATCTTCATTAAAAAGAGATTAAATATAATCCTTTCTTCCTTCTCCTCTTCACCTTTCAATCCAACACGTGTATAAAAATAAACTCCCATAATGTCTCCATCTCAAGCCCTCAATATTTAGGCTTATGGAGGCCCAAAATAAAAATATAGAACATTACCATGGGCCAAAACAAGCCTCCAAAAAACCATGGTAAAAATCCATCCGACCCACCATTGAGACTCCCTCTTATAAGTTCAAAAATAGCACCATTATTGCACTTACAACTTTATGACTATTGTCATAAGTTTCTCTTACATGTCATAAATTCCCATAACATGCACCATCTAATATTAGCATATTCTCTTACAATTGTAAGACACCAAGAATAATAGATGCTCTTACATGTCACACACTAATAATAGATTCTATTCACTCCATATTTACTTGTGGTCAACCTCATGATAAATGTGAATAGTAACCAGTACCAGTAAATAATTAACTTATTGTTGGTAGTAAACAAATAATTACCAGTCCAATAAAATAATTTTACTACCATTGGTGAAACTCCCACCCCTTATGAATAATCTATAAACAATAATAAATTACAAGAATTTACAAGGTTGATGGAACCTTGATCTTCACATTCTCCCACAAGTGACATCATACATTTTAAATACACCCATAGGAATCACAAATAAAAGAAACCATCCTTTTGCCACACATTTACTACTTGATTATTTATCATGCTCATGCACTTAAACAAGGTACCTACAACAACAACCAAGGTAACCACCATAAATCAATAACTCCTCAATCCTCTGACATGCCACCTATGAAAGAAAAGGAACATGTCAATATGAAGCATACCAATTTTCAATGAGTCCTATGTACCAATATATATATGAACAAAAGTATCAAATTCAATTGATAACAAAGGCTCCGAGTAGCTGCCTTACTCATACCACTTAGAATAGAAACCACGACAAATTGAAATTCATCTAAGATAACCCTACCTTAAACCAAGGTAAACCAACATAAATAAAACTTCATGCTATCAAACATATCAACTCTAAATCTAAAATCAAGTCACTGTATGTCCCACCTCCTATCTCAAAGCAACATACCAGTGCAAAAATGACAATAGACAAGGTCAACTAACAAAGTCTACATCACCACTAAAACAATCTCGTGGATATAGAGAGTCCACATCCGAGTCATCCCACTACAAGATCAACAGGTTGCACTCACATACATATTGTATAACTTGTAGATCCAAATCCATTGAAACATGCAAACTCATTATGACATTAGTAATTAGAAAACCAAGATATCACAAAGGATAAATAGACCATATAATCCAAAAAACTCCCATTGCACAAGATCAAATAATATGAATTCTATCTATAGTACTTCACATAGAGGACGTGGCTAATTCCTCTATCACAGTGTCAAGAAAACATACATGATTTACAAATCCCACAACCTAAAAGTTGTAATACCTCTCTCACCATTTGTCTTCATAGCTCTCCCAAGTTCTTCACACTCAACTATGTGTATACAAATATCCAGGAAAAAAAACAAGACCAAAGAGAGAACCTTTGAATCAAACCATATCCTTTTCCCACACTAACATGTACCAAGCTGTGTAAAATAGGATCTCCTTCACCATTCCCAAATTTAAAGGATAACAATATTAGACACTCAAATAATAATGAAAACATAGTAGCAATAGATGCAAACCCCTCATACTGAAGGTAGATCGAAAAAACCATTCATTCCCACAATAAAGGGAAATATTCTCAAAGCCACAAACCATTTCTTGTACCTTTCCAAATAAGTTCTCAAGACTATATTCATAGATTAATACCAATAATAATGAGAATTACAAAAATTCATAAAACCATGCATCTTTTTCCCAACAAGTCCTCATTACTTCTATATTCAATGGTTATTCACATAAGAAATTAAAATACAAAATAAAAAAAAGCATCTGATAACCAGGTGAGAACCTCTTAGATCATTCACCTATCAAGTAGACTAATAGTGAGAAACAAGATTGTCAAGTGTTCCCAACACAAAGCATTTAAAGCTTATAATAAAGGGACCAATCTTATCATCAAGTCCATAATGGATTCACATCCATAACTAGGTGTAGGCTCGATCTTTCTATTGAAATCTTCATTAAAGAGTAACCATCTCAATACATGATCCATAAACAAGAGATATTCTATCCTTACCCAAGTATCTTTAATTTCCATAACCATCTACCAATAATTTCATGCCAACTTCAAATGCAACCCAACAATATCATGAAGCTCCAAGAAAAAGATTAAATCTCAAAACCAAGAGAACCGACAAGACCACTATCAAATTCCCACTTATAAAATTAGGAAACATATAATGACATCATGATATATGACAAATAATATATCATGGTCTCAAGAGAACTTTCATCATGCCAACACTCTAATATGAAATTAAGAGTACATCATGACATAATATAAATCATACTCTAAACCAAAAATAGCATCTCCAAACATATGAAGATAAACATCCCCTGTCAATGAAACCCAAGATGTCAAAGAACCCTCATTGCATATAAAATGGAATCCAAGAGTCCATACAAGACACCAACAAACACTGAAGAAGGTCATCCACGATCAAATGGTGAATCCACATTACTGCCACAAGCTCCCATTGAATTGTGTAACCAATCTCTTTGAGCATTGTGATAACCATTTCCTAATTGAAGATCCTCCATGGAACCCAACACAATAAAAAAAATCAACACCAAGAGCTTCTAAAAGGAAGAGTCAAACCACAATCTCAAAACTAAGAAAATATAATACTACATATCCTTTGTCAATTGAACTAAAGATGTCAAAATCTCACTAAAATATGAAGGCAAAATCCAAGAGCTTTACATGACATCAACAACCATTGCAAAAGATTATCCATATTCTAATCAAATATTATGCATGGCTCATTGTACATTGTAACATCAACAACTTAGAACAAAAATCTTGAAACAAAGAAGATAGAACAAATAATGTAACTCCACTAAAAGTGAACAAAGCTTCACATGCACGATTATCTACTACTAAGATTCAAATGAGAAACTATGTCAAGTATTTCAAAAAAACTTTTTCCACTACAATTGACATACCAATGTAATAATGGTGACCAACAATAAGGCCTACCAAACAAAATCCACATTAGTAACATGCAACATAGAGATAATAATGAATAACATGTGTACTTCCAAGAATCAAACATCAAGATCAATACTACACCCGATTTTTCAAACAAACCCACATAGGAATAACCATAGATCAATAAAAACTCTCCAAGAAGTCATGCAAACCTATAATTGTCTTCATATAAAACACCCTAAATATAGTCCTACCACATATCTACAAATGATAAATTTTAGTTAACATGTAAAACCTACAAAGTCATCACTGTAAATATGAAATCCACTTCAACATCCTGACATTCACATCAAAATATGTCATCTAAACAATGGAATAAGCATAGATCTACAAACTCACAACTTTTAGAAACAAGAAAACTAAAAAACCTATCAAGTTGTCCAAGAGAATTCAAGTCATAAAATAACCAGCTCCACAACTCATAGGCAACTAGTGGCTAAACGTCTTGTACTTTCATGTAACCAAGGGGTGAAACCATGAACTCAACATAACAACTCCATAATGCAGTCCAAATAGTATGTGCTTTCACATGTGACTACGAGGTTAAAACCACATGACCAACATGCACACCCTTTCACTATATATGACCACATCAAAAAGGAATATAACCACCATGCAAGATGAGAGTAACATATTACCAAACTGAAGCTCCAAATCAGTTCTATGCAAGAAGCAAAACCATGATCAATTCTGCAAAACACAAGATCCTCCATGAACTTACAATGCCCACCATAAATCTCTTTAACAATATTCATTTGAGGTTCCATGGCTTCCAAACGCATAGATCTGCAAAAAAATGTTACACACTGAACATCTATTATAATCCGCAAGCCACTAACAATTCATAATTCCTTTTAACTAATTCCCACAAGCTTATCAGGCTAAAAAAATCAAAATGGAGGAATACCCAAAAACTAGAACACCATAAATCCTTCAAATTTAAGAACATACCAACAACATGCAAGTTCATGCAAGTATATGCAACTCACATACATGGACATGCAAACCATGAATCCCTTCAAGCTCTAATACCAAAATGTTGGGAAAAGTGCTAGAAATTGTTGGAAATTTATAATCCAATAAAAATATTGATGAGATTCAATGCTTCTAATTGTACCCAATGAAAATTTGTGACTGTATGCAAATCTGAAAATTAAGTATCTTTAATATGAAAAACCATTTAGATATTCATCTTCTTTGTTATGTTGAAAACCACCATTTTAACATGCTCAATAGACATATCTTGGATGAACATAAAACATAACATAAATGAGCATTGTTTCAGCATAAGATAGCAGCAATAAAGAATTATAAATAAAAAACATAAGATATACGTGGAGAAACTCTTTCGGGAAAAAACTCCACCAAGAAGAGAAGCCAATGCTTGTACTATCTTCATGATAAAGAGATTAAATACAATCCTTTCTTCCTTCTCTCTTCACCCTTCAATCTAGTAGCACCCATGTACAAAAATGAACTCTCATAATGTCTCCATATCAAGCCCTCAATATATAGTCTTATGGAGGCCCAAAATATCACTATAGAACATTATTGTGGGCCTAAACAAGCCTCCAAAAAACCATGGTAAAAATCCATCCAGCCCACCATTGAGATTCCCTCTTACAAGTTCAAAAATAGAGCCATTATTGCACTTACAACTTTATGACAACTACCATAATTTTCTCTTACATGTTGTCATAAACTGCCATAACATGCACCCTTTAATATTAGCATATTCTCTTACAATTGTGAGACACCAAGAATAATAGTTGCTCTTACACATCATACACTAATAATAGATTCTAGGCACACCATATTTACTTGCAGTCAACCTCATATTAAATATCAATAGTAACCATTTCCCATAAATTTAATACTTATCGTTGCAAGTAAATAAGTAATTACCGGTCGTAAAATTTTTTTACTACCATTGATAAAACTCCCACTCCTTATGAATAATTTACAAACAATATTAGGAGTAATAAATTACATAGGATTTACAAGGTTGATGACACCTTTAATCCTAATAGTAACACCATTATACATCCATCATGATATAACATAGAACAAATCATACATTATCATCTAGAATCATATTAAATCATCTTTAACACCATAGTTCATCATGCATAATCTATTACATAGTGATCATAAACATGTAGAAATCATATAGCATCAAAAATGCATCACATGAGCATCATAAAAAAATATAATAGAATCATCACGTCACATATAGTACATCATGCATAAACACATAGACCATCATAGAATCATAAACAAATGCATATAGTCGTTGCTAGGAGTAGATTTCATATATATATATATATATATAATGTGTCATAATACAATAATGTCAAAAATCATAATGGCTATTGTCAACCCTAAAATCACCCTCGAGTGTTTATGTCATCATATAAAACAGACTAATACAAAATGGATTAGAGAAGAGAGCTATGATGATCTACCACCCTCAAACTGTGATGGTCTTGAAGGCCTCTAAGCACTTTAAGGTCCCACCCCTTTGATATCATATGGTGGAAACCCTCCTGATCTTGTAATTTGCCCTATCCTGGGAGACCCCATAACCCCTCCACTCTTTGTCTTGTGTCTCTAGCTCCTACCCTATAGTTCATAGTAAAACTCCCCACTCTCTATCCAACTAGTATTGTTGTCTCATATAGGTTTCACCAATAGGAAATCTCTTGTGCAATCCTGTACACAAAATCCATACCCAAGCTCACATCCCCCTACTGGGTGGCTCTCACTTGCTCTATGTACTCCTCTGCACTATCATATTGTTGGATCACAACATCTCGCTCTCCAATGATAGTTTGAACCTGTTGTCTCTAGGTTGCTATCTGTGTAACCTATGTCTCAAAATGACCTTGTAGCACCTATATGTGGTCTCCCAGTACACCCACCTCATCCTATCCATGTCCCTCTCCCTATCTGTGTACTTGTGGAGGTGCTATTGGCTACACTTGTACTTATAATTTTCCCTCACCCTACACCTGTACTTGTGGTACCTGTTCTCATCTATCTTGTTTGTCTCTCCCTCAAGGTGGCCTAGGTGGTCATCCTCCTCTCCCATCATCCCCCTCTACTCCATATCCTCTCCCCCATCCTTCTCTCCTCCTCCTTTGGGGTGGACCCTTCCATCCATCTCATCCTTGAGTCATAGTGTTATCTCTCCTAGCCCTGTTAACATAGGAAATGGGTGCACATGAACCAAGCCTCATAGTCTGATGTCATCCTTGCATCAGCAATATCTCACCGAACATTCCATACCACTGGAGTCATCCCTAAAATCGGCTACAACTATCTCATATAATAAATAAGGGTCCCACCATGATACCTCTCACAATGTCCACATAAGCTCTACAGATCATATAGGTTGTCCCTATATCTAGCCAAACTATTTCAACAACCAATATGGTAGATGTCACTCTATGATATAAGGAGTCTATCCAATCAAACATCAAGTTTGATAATAATAAGATAGCTCATTATCATTGTCCTCCCATACGTCACAATCTAAATATAGGCACCAAATCATTGAGTCAATATTGTCAATCGCCCAACATTAGTATTACATCTTCCCTAGCCATGGCTAGGAGATAATCATGCTATACATATGGACATAAGGTTGTCCTATGCTATAACACTTGTTCCATACTAGCCTGGTTACTGCATTATGCATGTAAGCCCAGACCTAAAGAAGTGTCAGCCTTGTTGATAGCCCACATCTAATCGGGTATACAAACTAATGCAAGTCATGATATAGGTGTTCCAACAAGCAAGGTCCCCCTGCAAACTATGTGCCCTTTGTCATCATCATATCCACAGGTCACCTTCATTTGATGGACAACCCATGTGTCATCCTATTTAGGAAGATGTAGTCATTAATCACCCCTCATAACTGTTGGTAATATTGTGCTTGCTGCACTGGTCTCAGCCATCTCATCCCTACTGGTGTGACTCCCTCAGGCCTCCAAATCATTATCATCAAACATCCTGTGTAGAGATCTCACATTCAGATGATCCCAATCATACACCACTGACTCTCTTACTATCAGAACCTGTAGGATCTTGTAGACATCCTCCAATGTCACTGACATCTCCCCAATCAATAAGTGTAATGTGCAATCCTCATTATATCACTTCTCAACTAGTACATATAGTAATCTAAGGTTTTCCCCAATCTCAAGCATATAAGTAACATTTCATAGCCCTAGGGTCCCCAAAATTGCATGAATGTCCTCTATCAACTGTGGTCTCAACCTTTGTGTAACATGCACTAGCTGTGCAAATTAAAATTACAGCTTGAAACTGAAAAAGGAAATAGAAAGTTGCAATAATTTTGTTTTTTACAACAATGAATTGAAGTTGAAACTTTTGATAAGAAACAATATTCTATTCTATGAAGATATATTCTAGTATATAAGTAAATTAAACATCACATTAAAAGAGATGAGAGAGGTTCAAAGATTACATTTTTCTTGACGTACATTTTGATCTTTACATAACTATACCAAAATTATTTGGAGGGAAATTATCATTCAGGTGCTTTTCCACCCAACCACAAACTAAGTAGTCCCCCATATTGTTTCCAAATGAAAATGCCTAACCCTTCATAGGGAGGTAACAAGAAGTTGAACTCATGCCATCTGAGACTAGTGTATAATCCTACATAGTTCCCTAGCCAGTCATACACTATAGGCTACCCCTAATTAGTATGACCCCTGACTGGGTTGTATAACTAGATTATTGAACTAATTGATGCCCATGACTAGAGAATAGCCTTGGCCAAAGGTTTTAAATTATGTGTAATCACACTTATGCGCGAAGTCAATATTCATCACCCTACTCTGCTGCAACTTGGGCTTTTAGGTCATAGGTTCTCTTCTAAAAATCTTAATTAATTGATGACCACTATGTCAAACACTTGGTAACCATTTTCAATACATGAATGATACATGAACAAACAAAGTGAATAATAGTTCTTTATTTAGTGAAATTAGTTGGATCATATTGGCCAGTATTCTACCTCATCTTGAGATTGAAGGCCTCACTATTTTTAAGTGACTTTTGTTCCTCTCTAAATTCCTCTTTTCTTGGTCTTGAATTGAAGCTATACCATAGCATGAAAAAGGTAAGACGGGTCATAGAGATGCTAGCTCCCAAATCACTCTAAGTTTCTGAAACAATCATGCATCTATGAGAAATTGCTATCTCAAAACTATCTAAAAGTTCATACTATTTTGAATATGCCAATTTGTATTAAATGTGCACTATAGGGCTACTCTTGCCTGTCTAAGCTTCTTCATACAAAGGTTAATTTGGCTATCACGCCGAGAGGAGTGTTCTATAAATTAATTCGAGCAACTATACACAATTGTAGTAATTTTCATATTAATACAATTTTGGAACAGAATGACAGTCAAGAGGTCGTCACTGTGAATCATGACTCCTAGGGTATAATTCCTAAATTAAGTTTTCTCCTTGAACCTGTTCACTGGTTATAGAACTACTAAAATTAAACAACTCTTTTCAACATGGTGAGTTACTATTTATTCATGGGCTTGCTCTAAGCTATGATTGCCTCAAGAACATAATGCATTGCCCTATTATCATTAATGGAGTTTCTTTCAATGAAAAATAATGAAGAATATTCCTTACTTCATGCATGGTGAGGAGTAGTTTTCTTATCTCGTGCATAGACAAAGATAAGAATCTTCCAATTCGAATGCATCACAATTGAATCTGGGAGGTATGCCAAGATTCACACCCAACCACTATGGTGGTTTTCCAATTAAAGTGAGCTCAACTCAAACTCAAGCCCACTGATAATATAAACCAAGAAGTGATTGATATAAGTGCATTTATTATCTATCTATGTATATATAAACTTATTTATATACATATGTATCCCTCAAGCCTTGAGTACGTATATATATGTGTACGCATATAATATATATTCAAATATATATTTATGCATATGCATGAATTAGTTTTCTTTTAATAATGATAATAAATATTTAACACCAAGGAGTTTCATAATTATAGAAACATGAGGAGTAAGGACTAGGTTCTCACAAAGGTTTAGTTGCAAGAGAAGATTACCAACTCCATTATTAGGATGATAAAACCCTAATCATTCATACTAGCCAAAATAGGGTTACCTGACTCTCATTGGCTGTTGATAACAAGGTTACATAATAGGTCTTACTTACAGATAAGGTTATAGACAGCATGAGTTCTTCTTTCTTTATCTCGCAACTTGATGATACTTCCCCTCCATTATCAAAGGATGACTATCTCCTACATACACTTACCAAATTCAAGTAGTTAGTTTGAAATCCTGACCCATCCCCATCATTGCATTATTTATTAAAAAAAGTAAAACATACCATATTCCATCATGATTACTATTAAATAATTAACATTTATGATGCAAATCATCATTGCATCATACTGAGCACAAGTAGAATTTCATAAAAATAACATAAACAATCTAGGGCACAAGTAGGATGTAACATAACCTTCCCCTTGTGAATCATTTTCCTCGATGATTTAAAGTCACAAGAGAAGATTACCAAATCCATTATTAGGATGATAAAACCCTAATCATTCATACTAGCCAAAATAGGGTTACTTGACTCTCACTGGCTGATGATAACAAGGTTACATAATAGGTCTTACTTACAAATAAGGTTATAGGTAGCATTAGTTCTTCTTTCGTTATCTCCCAACCTGATGATATTTCCCCTCGATTATCAAAGGATGACGATCTCCTACATACACTTACCAAATTCAAGTAGTTAGTCTGAAATCTTGACCCATCCCCATTATTACATTATTTATTAACAAAAGTAAAACATACCCTATTCCATCATGATTAATATTAAATCATCAACATTTATTATGCAAATCATCATTGCATCATACTAAGTGTAGCGTCCTAAAATTGCGACACTTGCATTTTCAACTGCATTTCGGTCTTCACGATGGCGACGCAACACGCAACCTGAATGGAGACCCCAAAACTCGCTCACGACACTGAAAACTACATTTTTCAAGCACCCTGGCCTGAACCTCCTTGCACCCTGATGTCCCGGGAGGTGGGACCAGAGCGCCCAGCGCCCTGGTCCCTGGGTCCTATTTTGGGCCCGGTTTCCTAAGTGATATCGGGTCTTTTTGATTGCAATTTGGAAATATACTTCCCTGGTCGGCCTAAGGTCGGGAAAATCAGTCTATCAGCCCTAATTGACAAGTATATAAACTACATTTTTCTCTTTCATTCGATATGATGGAAAAGGCGTGGAAACTATACTCAAGCATTCAAGCATTCAAGCAATTGATCATTTCAAGTCTCCATTCAAGGCTAAGTGTTGCATTCAAGTCAAGGATTCAACCATTGAAGAGGAGATCACTTATTACATGCTACAACATACAACATACAACATCTAAACCTTCGCACATAAGGATACAAACATCCTTAGAACAAGGTATTAGTACTTGTTTTACATTACAGTCATTTACATTTACAGCTCTTGCTCATTTCTTGGTTAATTCCAAAACCGGGGTTTGACCTAAAGGCAAACCCCTAATCCCTAACCCCCCATCGTCTTCGCTTTTCTGTGTGTAGGTTGCAGGTACGCGGCTGAGATTGAAGATCTGGAATCCTTGTGCAGAGACGAATAGATCCCCCTTCGTTTCGCGGATTTTTCGAAGGACCGTGGCGCCGGGCGCCATCGTCCCGACAACTTTTGCCCAAATTTGCAGGACAGCGCCGTATCGACATTTTACTGCTAATTCTAGGTCCGCAGCTTCATCCTATAACCTAAACTCAGTTTATAAGCGAATCTTTATGACTTTCTATGCATCCTTAGCTTAATTTCCTTAATCAACATTCTTTACAAAAGAGGGTAGCCTTGCTTTCCTAACCCTTGAAATTAATTTAGCATCCAATCTTACATCGTGTGGGATTGGATCTTATGAGTTTCAACCCCTCTTTTGAATGTAAAGTCTTCCCCCTAAGTGAAAACCCATCGAATCCTAGCGAACCTCCCTTCTCTCTCCTCGGAGTTAGAAGAGGGGAGACCAACTAGGGTTCGACCGCGATTTTCCGCTTTACATTTTGGTGAACCCGACGTGAACATCCTTTCTGATTTTTCATGCTTAGATCTGAAAAAATTGATTACATTTCCATGTTTGATCTTTTGCAAAGTTTTAGAGGTGATTGCATTAAAACCCTAAAATTTCTTTTTAATAATTAAACTTGCGAAATGTCTAAATGTTAATGCTTGTTTCAGATCTGTCCTTCTATTACAAATTATCAATTCATATTTGTGCTTTAATTCTGAAAATTAAGTGGTTAAAAGTCAAAACCCTAATTTTTGAAACCCTCTTGATTCAACCTTTGTCCGACAATTTGACCAATCAAAACATCTCCAAATCAGCTATAACTTTGGATTCTGCAATAAAATCACAATATCTTTCATCCCTGAAAATTTGGAAAAAAGTTGCGAGGACCGTGTTGCACTCCGAGCGCCATTGTCCCCGACATTTTTTCCAAAATTTCGGGAGCGAGATCTTGCTGTATTTTCCTGCTAAAATCCAGAATTTTGGCTGATTTTGTCAATTATAACACTTTCAAAATTACAGTCAAAGTTGGTCTTGTGATTGCTTGGTCTAAGGCTCTTAATCATTCAAAAATTATCGAAACTGAAATTTTGTGTCAAAATTGTGTTCTTACTGTCTTAGATCTGAAAATTGTATTTGCATTCATTCGAAATTTCAGTGCTTTATTCAAATATTTGCATTTTGTGACTTTTGAAATTAAGTGCCTAATTACAACAACTTTGATTTCCGCTTTCAAAATTGAATTTTGCGTGAAATTGAATCAATTTTCAAATTTCAAAATTTGCATTGCTCTTGACATTCCCTCTAAAATCATAAAATTCAAAATTTCAGTCTCCCTCTCTTTTTCAAAATTCAAATTTTGCATTTTTCGACAATCTTGATAGGGTTCAATTTTGAATTTGCAACTTTAATTTGGCCTATCTACAGATCGTAAAATCCCTCAATTTTTTCAGATTAGCTCTAAAATCATCATACCTTTCATCCCTGCAAATTTCGAAAAAAGTTGCAAGGACCGTGTTGCACTCCGAGCGCCACGGTCCCGAACATTTTTTCCGAAATTTCGGGAGACTGTCGTGATTGCATTTAACAGCTTAAATCTGGAAGATTGGCTGTTTTTACTGAAAATTGCTACCTCTAAAATCAAAATCTTCTCTCTCTCTCTAGTGCATGAGTTTTACAACAATAAGCCCTACTTACACTATTCCCGTTAGACGAAGCCGTAGAATTAAGTCTTTCCGAGGTTTAACTACTAAGGAGATGGAACCTAATTTGAGTAGTCTTTTTAACGAGGACATGGGTAATTCCTCTAATCCTCCTAATGATGAAGAAGCTCTCCATGAAGTTTCCGTTGAACAACTTTCCAAATTGGATAACCAATTTGACGATTTTCACCAATGGATGTCTCATGAGTATCCCGATAGTCAAGCTCTTCCTTTAATTGAGGGTCTAAAACGCATGCTTCAAAGTGATAAGAATGGAATTGATATTTTGTGTGGTATTTCACACATTGTGAATTCGAATGTGATGCCTATGAAGAGTTGTGCTGAATCTTTAGGTTATACACAACCTCCTACACAAGTCAATCATTCTATTCCTTTGACAACTTCTATTGCTAGTTTACCTACCTTTACATCAAACATCATGGCTACCTCTATACAAGACATTCCTCCTGTGATTACCAGTCATGGGGGCAATCCTCCTTCTTCAATTAACCCTCTTCCTTCATTCAATCCGACTTCTTCATTCATTCCTCCAATAAGTGTTCCTATTACATCTTCACAAATGAACATGACGCAAGGGGGCAATTCATTTAACCATTCCATTCCTCCTTGTAGTGTTCCTCCTATCCAATCATCCCCTATGGTTGACTATCATAGGGTCCCACCACCTTACTCCTTACCATCTTTCAATAACATCACACCTCCATCTCAATCTAACACACCTAATATGAACTCTTCGACTGAAGCTACCATTAATAATCTTGCACAAACTGTCTCTTCTTTACAGCACCAAATTGCCTCTATGAATCAATCTAAGTTTAGTGTGCCCACATTTGATGTTGCGAGCCCACTTTCTCTTGACATTGTTCGAGCTATTCCTCCTAGACATGTTGAAATCCCGCATCTAGAGCTTTATAATGGTAAAGGAGATCCTCTAACACATGTTAAGACTTTTCAAACAATTTGTACTGATTTTGCTTACGACCCAAGGTTGCTTGCAAAACTATTCACCAGAACATTAAGAGACAAAGCCCTACAATGGTATTGCTCGTTGCCTTCTTATTCTATTACTTCTTTCGAACAACTTGCAAATGCTTTCATTCAACAATTTCAAAACAATATAAGTCCTAAAGTTACTTTGATTGATTTAATGCATTGTAAACAAAGTGTTAAAGAAAAAGTGACTGATTTCATTGGTAGATATAAGCATTTGTATGCTCAAATTTCTTTTCCAGTGCCTGACAATGATATTCAAAGAATCTTTATTTCTAATTTACAAAAAGATATTCGAGACAAACTTCTATTTTCTGAGTTTACTTCTTTCCAACAGTTGTGTGCCACTCATCACAATTATCAACTGACTGTGAGTCAAATGGAACAATCACATCCTATGGCTCCGAGTGATAAGGGTGATAGCAGTCAACAACCATTTGGGAAGTTTAAACCGAACAAAGATTCTATCAAATTCAATAAAAACATCATTAACAACAATGTGAATGCAGCATCAGGTGTGCCTCCTATTTCTAAATTTTTCAGGAAAGAAAGAAAGTATACTCCTTTGAATGAATCATTGCATGATATTATGAATAAGTTATTGGAACAAAATGTGCTTACCCTTCCTCCTATAAGACAAATTGATCCTGCAAAGATTACTTCACCTTATTTTGATCACAAAGCTTTTTGTCACTTTCATCGTCAGCCTGGGCATGATACTGAAAAATGCTTTTCTTTAAAGGGTAAAATTCAGGATTTGATTGATAATAATACTATTTCTGTTTCTGGAGTGAATGATAAAGGCAACACATCTGTAGCTCCTCCTAACCAAAATCTTCAGATTTTTACTGATCCATTACCTTCTCATACTTCTCATACTTGTAATGTGATTGAGGCTAATGATTCCTCTTTCTCATCTGATGGTCTTGTGTCTATGACTCCGAATGTGATTAACTTCGTAGAGCAGCAAGAAAACCCTGAAGAACCTTCCATCACATTTGATTCTAGTGAAACCATTAGGGCACCTGATGGTCCTTTATACATAGTTGCAAAAGTCAAGAATATGCCTTGCCGTGGAGTGCTTATTGATCCTTCGTGCATGGTTAATGCTATTACTGAAGAATTTCTTTTTACTTTGCAATTGAATCAAGTGATCTATGACAAAACAGATGTGATTGTGAAATTATTTGATGCATTTTCTTCTCCTGCAATTGGTTCTATTACATTGCCTATTGAGGTCCATAACAAATCCCTTGATGTGAACTTTGCTATTATTCCATCTTCCAAACAATTTCGTGTGAAGCTTGGCTATCCTTGGCTATCTTCCATGAAAGCTATTGCTTCTCCTATTCATAAGTGTTTGAAATTTCCCCATAAATTTCCCCATTTATGGACCGAGGGTTATCCTATCTTCTAGCTTATCCCACCTAATAGGAGTTCTACACCTCCTTCCATATAGTGCTTTGAAGGTTGTCATCTTAATGGATGACTAGTAGGAATTATTGTAGGAAAACTCAACCAAAGGAAGATAATATTCCCACTTGAATTGTTGATCCATGCAATAGATTCTTAAAAGGTCCTCTAACACCTGATTGACCCTTTTTGTCTTGCTATCTATTTCTGGATGATATGCGGAACTAATATTCAACTGAGTCCATAAGACTGAAAATAAAGTTTGGCAAAATTTGGATTTCATTATAGCATCTCCATCTAAAATAATTTTCTTTGGTATCCCATGTAACCTAAATATCTCTTGAGAAAACTTGTAGGCAATGGTAGATGCCCCATCTTTTAGGTTTCTTGGTATAAAGTGAGTTATTTTGGTTAATCTATCAACCACTACTAGAATGGAATTATGCTTGTTCCTGGACATAGGAAATCCTTGGACAAAGTCCATTTTGATTATCTACCATTTCCAATTAGGAACTATGTTAGGCTGTAATAACCCTATTGGGTGTTGATGTTCAACTTAATTCCACTAACATTCAAAACAACTAGCCACAAACCTCAACATCTTTTTTCATCCCTTTCTAGAAGTACAAAAGTTTAGTGTCAGCTAGGAGTTTAGTAACTCTCGAATGTCCAAAGTAGGGTGAAGTATACTTATTTCCACACTAAACTTTGACTTAATTCAGAAGACTAATGTATATACATCCTGCCTTGGTATCTCAATAATCCATATGTTTCTATCCAGAAACCCTCATTTCTTGGATCTTCAGGGTTGTGTCATAGGGCTTCTTTTACCTACTGGTATTATCTATCCCCCTCTATCTATTGAAGGATGTGATTTCTAAAATTAGTATGCACTGCATTAATGGCCCAATGTGGTGCTGACAACTCAAGGCGTCTGCCACTTGGTTTTCTTTACCCTTGATGTAGTTAATCTCAAAGTCATAATCAAAGATTAGTTCTAATCACCATCTTTGTTGTGCATTGAGATTGGGTTGACTGAAAATATGTTTCAACCCCTGATGATCAAATCGAAGCTCGAATGATTTGCCCAATAGATATTGATGCCACATTTGTAAGGCAAGAACTATTGCCATAAGCTCTAGATCACGAGGTACATAATTTTTCTCATAGTTTTTAAGCTTATGGGATTCATATTCTATAACTCGTCAGTACTACATGAGGACTTCAGTCAATCCTTCCCCCAATGCATGAATTACTACCATGAAATGGCCCTCGCAATTTGGCACCTTTAGGATTGGTGTTGTGGTCAACTTCTCTTTTAGAATCTCAAAAGCCACTTGACACTTTTCAGACCACTCAAATCTCTTTCTCTTCCTTTGCAATATTGTGATAGGATAAGATATATGTTAAAAGTGCATTATGAACTTCTTTTAATATCTTACTAGACCCATGAAACTCCTTACTTCATGTACATTTCTTAGAGTTGGTCACTCAAAAATTGCTCTAATTTTTGCCAAATCTACTGTTATTCCCTTAGCTGGAATTATGTGCCCTAGATATTGTACTTCTTTATGAAATAAAGTACATTTAGATAGTTTCCCTTATAGCTTGTTTTCTCGCAAGTGCTGTAGAACAATATGCAAGTGTTGTAGGTCGTCTTCCTCATTCCTAGAATATATCAGGATGTCATCCAGAATACCAAGATAAAATTTTCAAGGCAGTCATGGAATACACTATTCATTTAATTCATGAAATCAACTAGGGCATTGGTAAGACCAAATAGTAAGACAATGGACTCGTAATGCCCATAATGAGTTTTGAAGGTTGTCTTGTGGATATCCTCATCTCTCAATATCAACTGATGGTATCCTAATTGCAAGTCAATCTTAGAGAATACTACTGCTCCACACATTTGATCAAATAAATCATCGATGTGGGGCAAAGGATATTTATTTTTTATGGTTATTTTAGTCAAGATCCTATAATCGATGTAGAGACAGAGGGGTCTGTCTTTCTTCTCTGTAAAAATCATTGGCTCCCCCCTTGGCGACACACTTGGTCTTATCAACCCTTGCTCAGAAGCTCTTGCAACTGTTCTTTTAACTTCATTATCTCTATTGTTGTCATGCAATAGGGAGCTTTGGATGTTGTATTTTCCCTTGACACTAAGTCAATAGAGAAATCGAATATCCTTTTGGGTGGCAACCCTGCTAGTTCCTTCGGAAACATGTCTTAGTAGTCTTAAAGATAGGGATACTTTTCATCAAAGAACTCTTCTTGTTTTCCACTCCCACTAAGTTCTCCCCCACGTTGGTAATTGTTTTTTGATATCATCATGTCATCCTAATAACTGACATCCTTGAAGTCATTGATTTCTTCCATTTTTATCGTGAATACTTGGCAACCCTTCCTCTCACTCTGCTTTAATTATATGGCGAAGAGTTGTTGCAATCTAATTTCACATCAAATTCCTTGCAAAAATACTTTATTGCTAAATTTGTCTAAATACTCCACTAACTTGTCATAGAAATTGACCCTAGCCTTGTGTTGATCTAATCATTTCATACTTAGTATGATGTCATAGGTACCTAAAGGTGATACAAAGAGGTCAACTTATGTGGTGAAGTTAGGAAAATCAACCCTTGCCCCAAATAGGCACTAATATACCCAAGCTCTTGACTGATTTGCATATTCAAAAAATCAAGGGTTGGCCATATAGCCAACTCTTTTAGGGAATTTACTAAGAAAAATTGGTAAAATAAAGTTTTCAGTAGCTCCTGTATCTATGAGTATTGTAATGGGAATACCATAAAGTGTACTTCGGTTTTCCACGAGATTAAAATGATACTTTGCATGTGAGTAGCCCACTGTCGCATGAATCATTTGCTGGAAAGTGTTTGCTAAGGTGGCAGAGGGTTCCTCTATTGTTTCTCTCCTTGTTGTCTTGTTGGGCATTGGTTGACATAGTGCCCGCCGCAATAAGTATAGCATCTCCCTATGAGTCCTTTCTTTTCTTGCTTGTTGTTGATTCCCTCACTATCTCTCTTGGGTCTATCAAATTCATTTTGATCCCCTCAATTATCTTTTCGGGCTCCCTTGTAACCTTTACTATTTTTATTTCTCGACCCATATTTGTCCCCTTTCCTCTTAGAGGTCTAAGAAGGTTGTGACCAGTTACTCTTCTTTCTATTCTTGTCCCTTATAGAGTCATCCTTACATATTTTTTGTTCCTGTCACATAGCCTTCTCGTAGGCTTCATCCATGGTCAAAGGAGATAAGACATCCACCGAACCCCCTATGTGATTATTTAGGCCCATGATAAATTTCCTGATTCTATATTTCCCATCCGCTTGGAACTGAGGTACACACTTTAGTATGTGAGTGAAATTCTCCCAATAAGCACGTACTAAGAGTCCCCCCTATCTCAAATCCTGGAAATATGTCAACTTTTGTGCAAAGAACAGCTGAGGCAACCACCTTTTTCTAAAAAATTCCACAAATCTATCCCATGTTATGCTGGTTGATCTTAAACCAAGTTCAACTTTCTTGTTTTCCCACCAGTCGACAACCTCTTTGGTCAACTGTGAAGCCCCACATACAACCTTCATGTTTTTAGTGTAGCCTTAAATTTGAAATTATTTCTCCATACTAGTAAGCCATTCCTCTGTGACATCTCCTCCCTTAGATCCATCATATTGAGGGGGATTTACCTTTTTCATGTCATCAGATATGGATCCCACTACTTATTTATTTTTGGTTGATCAAGTTATGGGATTGAGTTCCCTGAAACTCACTTAATGAGTGCGTTCCTATTTAGTTTTCCTATCTCTGAAACTCATATTCTTCATTATGGGTTTCTATGTGACCTCCCCACCTATGCTCCAAAACTTGGAGCCTATTATAAGTTTCTTCAACCATGTGGATAAGGTTATCTAACTTGGCGATTGGATTTTTTTAAGGCTTTGGATTCTCCTCCACCCACTTGGTCTTGAGACATCCTAATGTTTCCTGATTAACCTATTATTTTCAATAATATTTATTTTTATTTTCTATCTAATTTCATCATTTTAAAAGTATGAAATTGAAAAATAAATTTTACACACAACCAAAATTGATATTTTATTGATACTGAGCACACCAAAAAAAAATTACAATATGTACAATGCAAAGCTCTATCTAAGAGCTAATATCATAGGTAGTCATGGGATCTTCTGACCCCTCAAAATAAAAAAAGGTATTAATCAGAAACCTGGAGTGGGTACCCAATTTTATTTTGGGTCTACGAGCTCAATTATGGTTACGACAGTGTCAGGTATTTTGTTGTCGGGTTTTGGCACCTTGTTATCTAGGATTTTGGTTCTCACTGCTACCCTCCTAGCAGTAGTCCAAGGTTATCTTTGCCTCTTTAATCTCTATAGGGCATTTGTTAGGGTTTCATCATCAGATGGCATTAATTAGTATGAATAATCATTCTTGAGATTCGTTACTCTCCATAGTTGAGTGTAGATCGGACCACGAGCTCATTTTCGTTTCGTAGTACGAATCTACATCTTGGTACAAGACCAAAATGTTTCATTTTAGTTATCTACCCTAAGTTTTAGTGGAGAGCCCTAGTTTCAGTGTCAAACTTGGTATTTTTAATACCATGTGTAACATGCACTAGCTATGCAAATTAAAATACAACTTGAAACTGAAAAAGAAAATAGAAACTTGCAATAATTTTATTTTTTTTACAATGAACCAAAGCTAATTTTTTTGATAAGAAATAGTATTCTATTCTATGAAGATATATTCTAGTACATGAGAAAATTGAACATTACAATTAAGAGATGAGAGAGATTCAAATATTACATTTTTTTTTACGTACATTCTAATATTTACATAACTGCAACAAAATGATTTGAGGAGGGAAAGTATCATCAAGGTGCTTTTCCACCCAACCATAGACTAACTAGTCACCTATGTCATTTCCAATTGAAAAGGCTCGACCCTTTGCAAGGAGGTAACGAGAATTTGAACTCATGCCATCTAAGACTGGTGTATAATCCTATATAGTTCCCTAGTTAGTCATACACTATAGGCTGCCCCTAATAGTAAGACCTCTGACTAGGTTGTATAACTAGATTAACGAACTAATTGACGCTCATGACTAGAGCATCACCTTGGCCAAAGGTTTTAATTCAGTTGCAATAACGCTTATGTGCAAAGTCAGTGTTCATCACCCTACTCGACTGCAAATTGGGTTTTTTAGGTCATAGGTTCTCTTCTAAAAATATTAATTAAGGGATGGCCACAATGTCAAACACTTCGTAACCATTTTCAACACATGAATGGTACATGAATAAAAAAAAAACAATAGTTCTTTATTTAGTGGAATTAGTTGGATCATATTGGTTGGTATTATACCTCATCCTGAGGTTGAAGGCCTCACTCCTTTTAAGTGAATTTCATCCCTCTCTAAATTCCTTGTTTCTTGGTCTTAAATTAAAGCTATTACCATAGCATGAAAAAGGTAAGATAGGCCATATAGATGCTAGCTCCCAAACCACTCTAAGTTTTTGAAACAATCATGCATTTATTAGAAATTGTTGTCTCAAAACTATCTAAAAGTTCATATTGTTTTAAATATGCCAATTTGGATTAAATGTGCACTATAGGGCTACTCTTGCATGGCTAAGCTTCTTCATACAAAGGTTAATTTGGCTATCACTCAAGAGGAGTGTTCTCTAAATTGATTCGAGCAGCTATACACAGTTGTAGTAATTTTCATATTAATACAATTCTAGAACAAAATGGTAGTCAAGAGGTTGTCACTGTGAATCGTGACTCCTGGGGTATAATTACTAAATTAAGTTTTCTCCTCGAACCTTCTCATCGGTTATAGAACTACTGAAATTAGATAACCCTTATCAACAAGGTGAGTTACTATTTATTCATGGGGCTCTACTCTAAGCTATGACTACCTTAAGAACATAATGCATTGCCCTATTATCATTAATGGGGTTTCTTTCAATGAAAATAATGAAGAATATTCCTTAGTTCATGTATGGTGAGGAGTAAATTTCTTAGCTCATGTATAGACAAAGATAAGCTTTTCTAATTATTTCTTAGAATGATATAAACCTTCTTCTTTTAGACATAGAATTCTTCCTATTGAATATAACAGCTAATGGGACAAGCAAAGAATGTCACATTCTTTCAAAGCTTGAAGACACGACCTGATATATGGTGAATATTATTTCGATATGGCTACTGTGAAGACTTCCTAGCACCCACAACACCTTTCCAAGCTTCTACAGTGGAATTTCATAGGATCACTTTTGACCCCAGCACTCCAACTACTATTGCATTAAAAAACAAGTTCATATATTTTTATTTTTATCAGAGCCAAAAGTTCTTTGCCAAACATAAGCAGTTGTAATGATTTCACCATGCACAAAAGACTCTATATTCTCTATAAGAATTTGTTTCATGCATTTCAATGGAATTTCAATTCCAATTCAAATGCATCTTGATGAGCCAAAAGAATGGATCTATTTTATCTGTTTATGTGTCATTACTGGGACATTAGGAGTCTAGATATGTCTTTTCAGTTCAGAACCTTTACTAAGTGATAAGATTTTATATGCTTTGATGGTATGGTCATGTGACATGAACTCATTTGATATATGTTCCTTTTTATGCAATATAATAAGTAATTGTGCTATGAGGAATATCCATGGTAATGTTGCATGTAGATTTTGAATGTTACTCTAGTAGGGATAATTAGGCCTATATGTGTGCACATTCCCTAATTAGCCTACATGGCGAGCACGGAGCGAAAAGGAGCGGGAATCCCAAATTTCAAATTGGGAAATAGTGGAATCCCTAGGAATAGCGGATTCTCTGGAGATTGCAGTTTTTCTGAGATTGGAACTGGCAATCAAGTAGGGGGTCAGGCGCCACAAGGGTCAGAAGAGGACAAGGAAAAAGTAAAACTGGGAGAGGACAAAGATTCGAACCCTAGGGACCCACACGATAAAGGTAAAGGAAAAAAATGGTCTTCACTCTTCGGAGTGAAATCGCTGGTTAAATCTGGGCTCCCAGAAGTAACAAACATTTCAGACCCTGCCTGTGGACAATTTGCCATTTCTATTCCAGACAAAGTGGTTGATATGACTGTTTCTGGCCTTTCTATGACATTAGTAGGACGATTCTCTGGCTTTAGGCCTAACATTGATGATGTTAGGAATTTCATAAGGAGAAAATGGCTTGTTAAAGGACAAGTGGAAGTGGCAGCGCTGCCCAGAGGCTTTTTTACCTTCCCTTTCAACTCTAAAGAAGACATGAATAAAGCTCTCTGTGAAGGCCCTTGGATGTTTGGCAAGTCATCCCTGGCTCTTCAGAAATGGGCCCCGAATTTTGTCCTCAATGAGTCCTTCTTTGTTTCTGCGCCAGTTTGGACGCGCCTCCTGGGTCTTCCGTTGGAACACTGGAATGAGGAAGTCTTCAAGGGTATTGTGAAATCCTTCGGAGAACTCTTGTTGATCGACCTGATGACGACAGCTAAATCAAGGTTAGTCTTTGCTCACATTTGTGTAAATGTTAATCAAATGACAGATATGCCTCAATCTATAGACATCATTTCTAAACTTGGAAAATGGTCCCAAGCTATTGAATATGAGTCTCTACCATTTGCTTGTTTCCACTGCAAAAAATCAGGGCATTGGGCTAAATCTTGCCCGCTCAAGAAAAACAAGGTTGATAGCAACAACAAGAACAAAAGGACCTGGCAAATGATAAATAAAAAAGGAGACTTATCAACATCTGAGAGTAACCAAAATAAGGATATGATAGAACTTTTGAATGAAGCCAAGAGGAATGGGAGTAGTAGCAATGACCAACAAGATTATGTCTGCTCCAATGACCAACTAGAGAGAACTAAAAAAGTAGAGCAAGGAACTAAGTTGAACAATTAAAAAAACCCAGAGGACCAGGAGATTGGATCTATTAGTCAGGAGAAGGAAGAATCTACTCCAGATCAGGAGGTTGGATCAGTGAGTTAGGAGAAGGAAGAGACCATTCCAGCCCTATCTCTATCAAAACCGGCTAAGGAAAACTTTTATGAAGCTCAAGTCCCTTCTGATTCTGAGCCTTTACTACTTTTAACCAATGGAAGCCCAAAGCACAACCTCTATAAAACCCCTTCTCATAGTGTGGATTTGTTGGATGGGAATCTCCGGATACTCGAAACGAGAGAAGGAAAATCAAACAAGGAGGAATTCAATGGAGGAATCTCAACCAAAAGCAAGATCAAGAAAAAGGCAAATGTTGGAAGTTAGAACAAAAAGCAGGGTAGGCCATCCCTAAAACATCAAAGGGAACAGGAAAGCTAGAAGAACTGTGCTGATGGAACATAGTGTTCCATTGAGTCAGCCCTATCCCCAGTTAAAGTATGAAGATAATATCCTGGAATATTAGAGGGCTGAACGCACCTCATAAGCAGGATGTGTTACGAAACATCATCAGAGAACATAAACTGGATGTAATCCTTGTTCAGGAAACCAAGATGTCTAAAGAAAAAGTTGAAAAGATTAGAATTTTCAAAGAAAATGGAGTCATAGGATCAAACTCAGAGGGAGCTTTTGGAGGAACTATGATTTTTTGGAACCGAAAAACCATTACTAGAAAGGAAATCATCTCTGCTTCTAATACGATCTCTATTCAGCTTGAGCATATTAAGGACAACTTTGTCTGGGTGTTATCTAATGTCTATGCACCTAATACCAAATCCAGTAGAGCTAAATATTGGAAAAGCCTTGCAGCTGACAAACTCCAGTTTGCTGATCAAAGCTGGATTATTATGGGAGACTTCAATAACCCACTCAAAGATGAAGAAAAGATGGGAGGTATCCCCTTACATCTTGATGGGAAACAAGACATTATGGACTTCATTAATGACCAAGCTCTCATTGATGTGGATCTCCAGGGCATCAATTTCACCTGGACCAATAGAAGAACTGAAGTTGATCTAATTCAAGTCAAGCTTGATAGAGCTTTAATTTCTCTTGACTGGCTTTCTAAGTATAATTGTTCCCTCACCTCTATTATCAAAATTGGTTCAGACCATTACCCCATCTCCTTTACTGCCAACTCTTTTTCAGCAAAGAGAAACTTCCCTTTTAGATTTGAAAAAGCTTGGCTCTCCCATCCTTCTTTGGAAGCTTGCATAGCTGAATGGTGGAACTCTAAAGTGGAGGGCAAGGCTCTTTTTAGAATCACCAAAAAGCTCAATATCATAAAAGCCAAAATTAAATCCTGGAACAAAGAGTTTTTTGGGGACATATTCAAGAACAAAATTCAAGTCAAAGATGAAATAAAGTATATTTAGAATAGAATCCAAGAGGTGGGGTTGACCGAAGATCTTAGGATGGCTGAAAATGATCTTTTATCTAAATACCATGCCATCATTTCTAATGAAGAGACTTTTTGGAGACAAAGATCTAGAGCTTTGTTTCTGAAGGAAGGCGATAAAAATACCTGGTTCTTTCACCTAACTGCTCTTAAGCATAGGGTAGCCAATAGAATATCCAGACTAAATTGCAATAAAGGCATCTTAACAAAGGACTGTGACATATGGAAGGAAGCTCTCGAGCATTTCAGTACCCTGTTGGGTGATGCAGATATCCTGGATTTCAGCAAGCAAAACACCCTTTTACAAGCTATCCCTCCTATCCTGTCGGAAGCTGACAACCACCTTTTATCCCGCATCCACTCTAATCTGGAAATCAGAAATGCGGTGTTCTCCTTTCAGGGTGATAAATCCCCTGGTCCGGACAGCTTCCCCATGTTCTTCTTCCAAAAATTCTGGCACATAGTGGAGGCTAACATATGCAATGGTGTTAAGGAATTCTTTGGCTCTAGAAGACTCCTAAAGGAACTGAACGCTACCTTCATTGTCCTAATCCCAAAGATCCCCGGAGTTGATTCTCTTAACAAGTTTAGACCCATCAGCCTATGTAACTTTGTCTACAAGATCTTATCTAAGGTTTTGACTTCCAGGTTATTGGAAATTCTTCCAAGGATTATATCTGTCCACTAGAATGGCTTTGTCCCCAGAAGACAGATTTTGGACTCCATCATTTTCATTCATGAAAACATCCACTCCCTAAAAGTGGTGAATAACCAAGGATTCTTCTTAAAGTTAGAAATGGCTAAAGCTTTTGATAGAGTGAACTGGTAGTTTCTCCTTAGGATCATGAAAGCGTTTGGTTTTGAGGACAAAGTTATTCAACTCTGCTCTCAACTTATGGAAACCTCCTCCTCTACTATTATTGTCAATGGCTCCCCATCCAGTTTCTTCAAAAGCTCTAGAGGTCTCAGACAGGGGGACCCCATATCCCCTATCCTGTTCTCTATTCTTGCTGAATGCCTGGGAAGGTTCATCCTTAAAAATGTGGAAGATGGCAATCTTAAGGGCCTAAAACCTTCTTCTTCCAATGTTGTCTATTCTCATGAATAATTCATTGATGACTCTATCACCATGGGGGAAGCCACCATCATGGAAGCTAAAAATATGAAGATTATTCTGAACACCTATGAATCTGCCTCTAGCCAAAAAATCAACTAGGATAAAATCTCTCTTTTTTTCATCAATACCCCGGCTCAAAGGCAAATAAGGATTGGCAGGATTCTGGGCTGCAACATCGCTGAGGTTCCCTCTAGCTATTTGGGGCTTCCTCTGTGTCTCAAGCCCGAGGATTCCTTCTAGAACAAGCTAATTGACAAAATCAACTTGAAACTTGCTGGCTGGAAAGGGGCTGTCCTAAGTCAAGCAGGAAAAATCACTCTGCTCAAAGCCACTCTCCAAAATCTTCCTGTGTATGCTCTTAGCTTGTTCAAAATCCCCTCAAAGTTTGCGGAAGCCATTGAAAAAATCCAAAAAAAGTTTCTTTGGTCGGGAGTGGAAGCTAAAAATAGAATCCCCCTTATTGCCTGGAATAAAATTTGCTCCCCTAAGGCCTCTGGTGGGCTTGGCTTAAGGAACATTAGTACTATGAATAAAGCTTTACTAGCCAAACAAATATGGAGATTCAAAGGGGAAGAAAGAGAATGGAACTCTATCTGGAAAAACAAATATCTCTATATGCAACCTTCTGAGGAAGAATTCTTTGACAACTCTTTTCATGTTGAAGGATCTGCCATATGGAATGTTGTGCAATCAGCTAAAAGTTGGGCTGCTGCTGGCAGAACTTAGAACCTTAGAGATGTGAGGAGAATAAGATTTTGGGAAGATAAATGGATCCTGGATAAACCTTTGGAGGAAATCCCAATTATTAAAGATTGGAAAGACCAATTCAAAAGTAGGTATGGAGAAATGGTAAGAGATTACTAGAGAAATGGGAAATGGATTGACTTTAGCCAGCAATGTCCGGGACTCAAGTTCCTTCAAATAGCTCTCTTTGCCAAAATCCCTAGAGACAACAAAGATGATAGATTGATATGGAGGGAAACTCTGGATGGGAAATACACTATTTCCTTTCTAGTGGCTATTCATAGTGCCCCAGTGGAAGAAATTCCCATCTGGGCTAAAGTCTGGAACAAGAAGTTAGTTCCTAAGGTCAATATCTTCTTATGGATTTTCATCCAAAATAAGGTATTAACCCTTGACAATGTTCACAAAAGAGGTATTATTTTTCCTAATAGGTGTTCTCTTTGCTGCAGGGAAGAAGAGACAGCTTGCCATATTCTCAATCAATGTACTTTTAGCCAGGATATCTGGAAAATCATCCTCTCTAGATGGAACCTGAGTTGGGTCTTCCCGAACTCTCTTGGTGACACCTGGCTTCAATGGCATTTCCCTAATTCTAATCCTAAAATTGTGGAGACTTGGAAACTTACTCTGCCAATTGTTATCTGGAATATATGGAAAGAGCGCAACAACAAGATTTTTAGGGATAAAAGGGCTTTTCCTGAAGTGGTTGCAGATAAAATCTTTAGGAGTATCTTTGAAAGCCTCTACTGCACTGATCAGGAACCTACTGCTAAAGATGATTTTAAAGATAGGTGGAACCTTTCTCCTACTACCACTAGCAAGGAGACTGGAAGAGAAGGTCTAGTTTGGTGTTTCCCCCCGCAAGGATGGATTAAGGCTAACTTTGATGGGGCCTCTAAAGGGAATCCGGGTAAAGCTGGATATGGGGGCATTGTCAGGAATTTTGCTGGAAGTTGTCTCAAGGTGGTGGCTAGTCCTTTGGGGAATCATTAATAGTTTCAAAGAAATTATTATTCAACATGCCTTCAGAAAGAAAAACAGCATGGCAGATTGCTTAGCGAACACTGGAGTTAACTCTGACTCCCAAATGATTTGGCACGAGGAGGATTTCAATTTAAATATCAAAGAGTTCATTAGAAAGGACTGTTATATGGGGAGAGAAGGACAGTTTAATCATGACAAGTAAAAAGCATCATTTATGCCTTGCTAGAAAGGCCATCATTACATGGCACCATGATAGATCCTCTATTATTTCTAATAAAGTGTCGCATGCTTTGTGGGTTACCCAGCTCAAAAAATTTAGCAACATCGGAAAAGAAGGTGATAACTTGCAGAGAAACAGAGCAAACAACCCATATCCGAAGATGGGAGAAGACCTAAGGCGAGAAGAACCAAACAATACATCGACCTGGAAAGCGATGTCTAAAGTCTGGGTGAAATTGGAGAAGAGCTCTCTTACCAACTTCATGGAGAAACTTGAGGACTATGACAAAGGTAGGGTTAAATTAGCCATTCCAAGATTTCTAAAAATTGGTCTAATGGCTCTTTTAAACTTTATGGTGTTAAGTTCAAGCTGGACGCTGGGATCATTTCCACTGTGACCGGAATGCCCCACTCTGGGCTTAATTTCTTTTGAGACCTCAAGGTCTCCAACAATGCGGTTAACCTATTCCTGTGAAAAGAGAAAGAGAGAGCTAAAATTGGCAAGGCTACTGGGGGCTACTACGAAGTTGCAAACATCAAGAAGTTGTGGGGCTGGGTTTTGAACGCAATTATGGAGTACATCATGATTGAAGGCCATTTTTATAGGGCCCACACCTACCACTTCATGCTCTTAAACCATTTTAGACATGACAAAAAGGTGTCCCTGCCATACTACCTCTTTCGGTCCCTCTCCAGGTCCCTCAACAAACACAAGACTAACCCTTCCAACCCAATACTCCACTGCGGGCTTCTGCTGCTCATCTATGAGCATTGCAAAACCCTCGCCCCGCTGGAGAATAAGAGGATTTCCACCTCTCCGGGCAAGAGAAAGATGGAAGAGGGAGAAACTAGCAAGGAGAAGGTGTCCTCTAGCAAAAAAAGGAAAAGTGTCCCTGGGTTGGAAACAAAGGACATTGTCAAGGAAAGCAGTGGTATGGAGATGGACGATTCCAACAGTGAAGATAGATGGAAAGACGAGGAGTTGGGCAATGAGGAAGAAAGTGGCAATAATGAGCCTGGTCAAGAAAGCCCTACCCTCAGCGAACACCCTAGTAAGGACAACAACTATCTGATGGAAGAAGTAGAACCCAAGGATAATGAGGAAAGTAGAGAGAACTCTGAGAAGGAAATGAACAAAGACTCTGAGAAGGACCTGACTGAGGATAGGGATAGCGAGGTCAAGGAAAATGCTAGTAAAGGGCTTATCCTGGATAACCTCAAGAAGCTCTTTGAGGCCAGAATGGATTTCGATAGATGGACCTATGAGACCCTGAAAAACCTGGACAAGAAAGGGATTAAAATGGATGAAAAGAGGGAGGATGAAAATAGAGAGTAGATTAATTGGAAGCAGGAAATGGAGAATAAGGTAAAATCACTGGAAGAGGTAAAAGAAGCGATGAAAAATCTGATGGGAGTTATCCCAAGTATCCTCTTTGCTATTATCAAAAACCTGGAGGACATCACCAAGGTCGTTGATCACACCTGCACTCCTAAACCAGTCATGGATCTTGACCTGGAAGAAGAGACCATCCAGACTGGAAGTGGTGATGCTAATCCGGTGGGCGGTAGTACGAAGAGAACCAGGGCCAGTATCAAGAAAGTTGTGGCTGCCTCAACAAAGGATCCCCCCAACTTCAAAGACAACATCAAAGAGTTGTATGATATCAACAACACCCTAGCTAAAGCCCTGGAAAAAATTTGAATGTTGGAAGGCCTGCTGGCTTTTTGGGGCCTTTTTGGGTTTTCTTTGGTTTCCGCTGGTTTTTTTGTGGTTTCTATTATTTTCTATCTCTTGTAGCTTTGTTGTTTAAGTTCTTCTTGTAAAGGGTTTCAGGTCCCCTTCAAAACCTTCTTTTTCCTTAATAAAAAACAATTTCATGCAAGGTTAAAGAAGAATGTTGAACCGGTCCAAGATGCTCAACAATAAAGATTATGGAGTCATTGGACGGAAAGAGAGATAGCAAGGATTGCCATTGAAAGAGTCAATTGTCGGTTGAAAGTGGTTCATTATGACTTATTTGAAGACTTAAATGATTTCCTTTCTTGAAGGAGTAGATTTAGGACTGAGGTTACGCTAGATTCTCTCTGCTGATCCAATAGATTTTTGACTGATTCTCAGCATTTGTAACTTCACCTTCTTTTTCTCCTTGTTCAATAAAACCATCCTCCTTGAACTTTGGGAGTGGTATGCTAGTTACTTAGGAATTTCATGCTTTAAATAATCTCTGACCTTCTCTTGTACAGTGGTTGAGAATAAGATAGTTCCAACAGTTGTAATACAGTTCTAAGTTGAAGAAGCAAACTTCCAATAGTTTGTTGTTATGTTGTCAAGTACTTTTGAATCAATAAGATGATACTTTAAGTTCCAAGCATTTGATTTAGTTGTTTGGATAATTACTAAGGAGGCCCACTTAATGAGTACTCCTTTGATTTCTTTTATTATTTATGTCTCATTTTGTACTTAGCATTATCTTGATCGTAGACTATTCCTGCAGCCATTGGAATACTTCATGTGATTGTTCTTGCACCCACTGCAAACTAAGTAGAATATCATTTCTTGATCATCGATAAGTCTTGTCTTTCCCAGTTGTTTCTTAGAAGTTAGTTAGTTTTCCTTACAAGCATTTGAGTTACTTGTTTTCAACATTTTCTTAAGCAACACTTTATTTCCAGCAATAGGAAAGGTGGTTGTTTCGGTCTTTCTAGTGCATATACTTTGCAGACCCATTTTAAGTATACACCCCTGGTTGACAACTAAATGCACCTTCATGATGAAAGATAATTACTTAGTTGGATGTCCAATCCTTGAGGTATGATTTCAAAGTCTAATTGTTTAACCATAGGAAGGTCAGTCACATCTCAAGAAAATTTGGGAGGCATGCCAAGATTCATGCCCAACTACTTCGATGGTTTTCCAATTAAAGTGATTTCAACTCGAATTCAAGCCCACTGATAATAGAATCCAAGTGATGATTGATATAAGTGCATTTCTTTTATATGAAAACAAAACACTCAAACATATGGCTTTCATATCGATGCCATATCATACCTAGTCTTAATAATTTTAAAAAATACACTTCAAGTGGTAAGTATATGTGTGTGTGTGTGTGTGTGTGTGTGTGTGTGTGTGTGTGTGTGTGTGTTTATAAAAACAAAATACATATACTTATCTATATACATATGTATCTCTCAAGCCTTGAGTATGTACATATACTTACATATATATACATGTATGCATATAATATATATTCAAACATATATTTATACATATGCATGAATGAGTTTTCTTTTTAATAACAATGATAAATATTTAACACCAAAGAGTTCCATAACTATATAAATTTAAGGAGTAAGGACTAGGTTCTCACAAAGGTTTAGTCACAAGAGAAGATTACCAACTCCATTATTAGGACAATTAAACCCTAATCATTCATATTGGTGAAAATAGGGTTACTTGACTCTCACTGGTCGATGATAACAAGGTTACATAGCAGGTCTTACTTATAGATAGGGTTATAGATAGCATGAGTTCTTCTTTTGTTATCTCCTAACCTGATGATACTTCCCCTCCCTTCTCGGAGGATGACAATCTCCTGCACACACTTGACCAAATTCAAGTAGTTAGTTTGAAATCCTGACACATCCCTATCATTGCATTATTCATTAAAAAAATTAAAACATCTCATATTCCATCATGATTAATATTAAATCGTCAACATTTATGATGCAAATCATCATTCCATCGTATTGAGCACAAATAGAATTGCATAAAAAATAACATAAAACATCTAAGACAATATGTAACACTCTGCATGCATGGGAATCTCTCCTGAGAATCTAGTGGCACTAAATAAACTTGCAAGCACAAAATACAAATAAAATTAGCACTACCTTTATCATCTTTATCATATTAATATTTTATCTGCTTTTATCCTAGAAATATTTATAAGCTATATTAGCTTCATCAGTAGCATTTGTTTATCACATTTTCCACTTTAGCTTTATCCACTACTTAAGTTTGCCTATCCTACTTGGGAAATTGTCAAATCTTATCAATCTAATAGACCATCCTATTTTTTGCATTTGTCTATCACATTTGCAACTTATTTCAGTCCTAATATTACATTGCAAACATATAGGTGTTGATATTTGCCATAAACACACTAAGAATTCCCATACGTAGTTTCCTATCACATATACACGCTAAAAAAATATACGTGTTACTTCTGACCCTATACGTGTTGGCATTCCGTATACATAATTTTACATTAAAAAAATGTACTTTTTCTAGATACGTGTTTTTACAGCACACATACATGTCCTTGTGTCATATACCCTATATTGCTGCATTTTTTTATACCTAAATTTTGGAACCTATTTATGACATAATAAATAGACAAAAACAAGAAATCAAAGATGCACTTACTGACACTTCTTACTCCTCTATCCTCTCATGTCATCGTACCCACTCAAACTTGAATCATTTTGCCATAGCTTCACTTCTTTGCACTCTTAATCTGCTCTACTCCACACCTTTATCTTTGAAAGTGATGGATGCAAATAAGGAGATCATTTCCCCAAGCTCCTATTTATAGGCATTGTAGCGTTGATTTCTCATGGCCATCCTTTGTGGTCTCTGTTATCCCCTTATGACCTATTGATGGCCCATTTTTTGTCTATCTAAACTTGTCTGTGCCTTTTTTTTGCTTATCCTATCCTCTCTCTTGTCAAGAGATTGTTTGAAACCGATTGTTGATTTTTCATCCAATTTCTTGAGGAGGCATGTTACCATCCCTACTTGGGAAACCTATGTATTAGTGAATCTATCTTCTTTGAAACAACATGATAAACTACATCGTCTCAAAGAGGGACAAATGTAGACACCTGAAATTGTCCTAACCTAATTAAATAAATATTTTGTTCCCCTTTTCCTCTATTAATTAAATAATTTTTTATTTGTTTAATTAATTCATTTATCTTTTCTAGCATTTTTTCCATCCTAATTTAAATAAGTATTTTTATTTATTTAAATCCCCTTTTCCTAATTAAATAAATATTTATTTATTTAATTTATGTGGCCTCTCTCTATTAATTAAATAGATCTTTATTTATTTAATTAATTAATTTAGCTTTTTCTTTCCATGATAAGTGGTTTTCATCTCTTAATTTATCCCAAAATACCCTCCCTTTATTTAATTATTTTCTCTACCTACCCTTCAATCCTACTCAAACATTTGTCCTTTCATCTCTTAATCTTATCCCTCCATTTTTAGGATGTCCTCTATAAAAAGATGCTTCCTCTCCTCATTTTGAGATCCAAAGTTCAAGCATAATTACATTCTATCGAAATCTTAGCCTACATCTTTGCAATAAAGCTACATCATCACAACCACATCCATTTGCCATTGAGCTCTTGTGCAAGCATAAAATTTGAGAACAAACATATCAAAATCAAGATCAATAGAGATAGGAGAACAAGGAAGATCAAACTTATTGAATGTGTGAATGGTATCTGTTTATGGTGAAAAGTGGAAACAACAATATTGAAAAACTAAATGAATTCAAACACAAAACCCTAGCCTAACAACAACAAAGATCCACCATAACATATGAAGATTACCTAAGACAATGCAAATCAAATGAAATCACAAAGATTATACCATCACATGTCCAATAGGGTTTGGATCTTCATTCTTCCTATCTCCATTGATCTTGCTTGATATATTTGGTCTCAGATTTTATGTATGCACAAGAGCTCAACAAAGAACAGAAATGTGGTTGCAAGTAGGCTTGATCGCATATGAAAGTTCGAAAGCATAGTTGGGTAGTCAACTAATCAGGCTTGATAATGAAGGAAGCATCTCCTTATATAGAAGACACTATAAGAAATGGAGGGATAAGATTGAGAGGTGTAAAAAATAAATGGTCGGCTATGATTAGAGGGTAGGTAAAGAAAATAAGAAAATAATAAGAGGGTAGGTAGTGTAGGAATTAAGAGATGAATGACATGTGTCATGGGTAGAAAAGGTTAATGAATTAATTAAATAAATAAAGATTCATTTAATTAATAGAAGAAGTGAGATCAATTAAATAAATAAAAGTATTTATTTAATTTAGGAAAAGGATAATTTAAATAAATAAATGCATTTATTTAAATGAGAAATAAGGCTAGAAGAGGAAAAATGAATTAATTAAATAAATAAAGATTTATTTAATTAATAGAAGAATTAGGCTCAAATAATTAAATAAATAAAGATATGTATTTAATTAGACATGACACCTTCAGGTGATTGTAGCCATATGATTTTGACATCATTGTATCATGACACTTGTCATTTTGATATATATATGAGATGATTCATCGTTGTGGCAACTATATGCATGTGTACCTATGTAATGTTTCTATGTGATGCTTCTATGTGATGCTTATGATATAGATGCAAATATGTACATGATGAAATGCAATATTTTTTTGTTCTTTTATGTTTATGCAAATGTGAATGTGTGAAATGCAGATGAAGATGATAATGCAAATGATGAGAATGTAAAATGTGCTAACATGTGTTGTGTGCAGGATGTGATGCAATTGTGATATCTTTATGTATGTGTGAAATGCTTATATGTGGTAATGTAGGTGCAACTACATGAAATCCAAATATTTTTGGCGTGTCATTATACTCAGTCATGTGATAGAAGGCTACACGAACTCAAGAAGGACAATGTAAGTCAATCAAGAAAGGGGGATGGAAGATAGAAGATATGGAAGTGAAATAACTTCTTGTGCTATTATCATCATTGAGCTTTATTATGGTAAAATAGGTTATGACAATCCAAATATATGTTGGCATATGTACAGAATATGTTGACATGATAATATTGTGTTGTCATTGATGTCAATATGCTGAAAGAGAACCGGTAACATGATGAAGAGTGAACCAGTAACATGATGAAGAGTGAACTGACATATGTCAAAAAAGGTGAAGCGGTATGCTTGTCCAGGTGAACCGGTATGATGTTGTGAACCAGAACCGGTATGTCGGAATGAGAACTGATATGAGGAATATTTTGTATCAAGGGTTCATATGGCATGACTACCGATTGGTAGTCTCAGCTTTAGGGTTTCCGGTTGAAGTGTTTCGAGCCTATGTGTTTCAACTGATGGCATTGTGTGATGAGTTAGCATTGTAATGGAGATCAGATTATGTTGCCACATCAGCCTCGTGCACGTGAAGGATCTTGCATGAAGGAGATTGATCCTATCTACCTCGGGAATGTGCGAAGTCTCTGCAAATGGTGGAGAACGCGTGATGGGTTATCACCTCCAAGAAGTGATGAAGAATGAATGATGGAGAATGTCTTGAGATCTATTCAAGACCGTTGTATTCAAATGCAAAGTGTTCAATGGTCAGGATTGAACCCACTAAATTTCTCAACCTAAGTGTTTAGGGTTTAGGGTTTATGCTACCGACCTATCTGTTTCCTATAAGGTCGATGTGGTGTCTCATGCTGAGGTTGTTGGCAAATGTTGTGTGTGTATCTATGTGCAGAGATACGTGATTCTTGCCAAACCAGTTTGAGAGGATTGATACTTGCATAGTGTGTGTGCAGAAGGAAGGAACTAAAGCGGATCTGCATTGGCATTGAGTGTTATTACCAGATCATTATAATACCCATTGATCTCTAATCACTTCAACAATGGGAAAATCCCTTAACAGGGTAGCTTTAACCAACTTGTTGTAAATCCTTTAACAGGGTGACTCAAAGCCATTGAGTTCATAAAATCCTCTATTAAGGTAACCTCTAATAGGGTTTAACCCTTAACCAGGTATTCTAGCCATCCCTTAACCAGGTGATCCCTAATAGGATCGGTTCCTAACAGAACCTGTTGTAATAGTCTTTAACCGGACTAGGCTTCTAACAGAGCAGACTTCTAAAGAGTTGAAAACAGCTTGTGGGTATTCATCCCCATCGTGGTTTTTCCCAGTTGGGTTTCCACGTGAAAAATATGTGTGTCATATGTGATGTCTTTTTCATGTGATGCTCTGTTGTTGTCTGTCAAGCAGTGAATCATGTTGATCTAGCAAGTTATTATATTTCTGATGATAGATTATTTGTTTATGCATAAGGACAAAGTGGAAATGAGGGAGTAGGTTGTATAAAAAGCTAAGAAGATTGACCGGTTCATGTCTTTCACAGTTGCACTATGTTTAACCGGTAGTAATCTGGTTTGGACCAATGTTAGGGATTGCCAGTAGTTTATAGTCTGCAATCAAACCGGTTCAGGAAAAGTTTTTGTGTTGGTACTGATTCACCCCCCCTCTCAGTACCAGATTGGTACTCATGATTCATCATTGAGTCATCAATATATGTTCGACCCAGAAAGTCATTATACCTGTTTGCATGGAGATAAGATAGTTGCAAACAAGGAATGCCCCAGTTCATACTAGACTCATAGTGTCCTCATATCCTTGGACAAGTCATAGCATTACTAAGAGACAATCCACAGACAACAAATAAAAATAGGTGATGATACCCCATCCTCGCCTTTCTAGTCAAAGACATCTTGGAGATAGAATCTTTAGTCAAAGACATCCTGGAAAAGCTAAAAGACATGTCGCTAGAAAGATAAAATCAAAAGAAAACCAAGACTCGACACCAACATCCACTGTAGTCCTCAAGTTTAGTGTCTCTTGTCACTTGTATAAGTCTAGTTGATCGTGATCACAATGTTTACTTTCACAAAAGGATAGATAGCATTGAACCATAATGTTTTCTGAGTCTATTGAAAGATTTGATTTGTTGAAGCCCATTGTTGTTGTTGTGTCTCATCTGAAACTGACTGAATCCATGAAACTGATACTTTATTGCGGAGAAGATGGAACTTTATTGCGGATCGGTGATACAAATGTTGCTTTATTGTGGATTGTGCACAAATAGACTGAAGAAAACTAGAAGAAAGTGTACTCCTGAGAACGTGTGATGCTGTCAGTTCCACACCCATCACTAAACATAGGATTTGCCTTAGCCACAGATAGGAGTTGATTTATTATGAATGGAAAGGGATGAAAAGGAATATTTATTATGAATGGTGAACCAATCTTGGGTAAATCAATAACAAGCCATGATGGGAATGGGTAAGTTTATTATGGATGAATAGGTTGTGAGTGTGTGCAAAGTGAAAGGATGAAATAGAATCCTGAAGGAGGGAGGAGCAATGTCTCTACACATGGCACTGGTGACCCATTTTTCACCATGGTACTTGCCCAGGGTGCCACCGAAGTGGTTTTCACCGTTGGACGAAATGTTTTTCTCTTTACTTTTTTCGATTTTTCAATTTTTTTTTGGTGTCACAAGGTGCTTGTTTGCTAGGTTTTCACCAAGTAACGATTTTTTATGTTTATGATTTTTTGTATTTTTGAACTAGGATACTCTGAAGAGCTATGTGTAAAACCTACAAAGGTGCATGTTGTTGATAAGATCTACCAAAGGTTCGCCATCTGGAGTTGAGAGCTGATATGCACCGGATCCATAGGCTACTATAATGATGTAAGGATCAAGCCAATTTGGTTCTAACTTGTCCTTCTGTCTGTCTTGCCCATTCTTAGGATTTTCTTTGAGAAATAAGTCACCTACCTCAAATGTGCAAGGATTGAATTTATGATTGTAACTATGACATTCCTTGACTGAATGATGTGTAGCTTGAGTGACTGTCTTCCTTGATAAAGGAACTGAGATAGAATTACTAGTGTGTGGACGACACAGGCCCATATGCATGTCACCTAAAGAAGTTTGGGAATAACTGACAACAAAGTCCCTCGAGGAAGCTCCATTAAAGGTCCATGATGTATCACCAGAAGGGAATGGATGTACAAAACAAGTGGATGAGTTATGAAGGCTTATGATTGCGAAAAGAAGTGAAAGTAGGATAGCATGATGGAGACTTAGGATCAACAAGTATTCTTTTTGGCTTGAAATTTTAGAAATTTTGCCCCTAGTTATTTTGATATTAGGGGAGATCAACTCTTGTTCTTTTTCCTTCATAGGATTTTTATCCTTGACTTTGATTTTTGCGGAGTCCAGTAGCTTTTGATTTTGATTTGGACTAAAGGACTTTTCTTTATTATTGAATTTTAGATTTTTCTTTTCAAATTTTGATTTTTGATCCCCAACTAGTAAGGGCTTTTGTGATTCTTGTTGATCCAAGTCTGGGAGCAGAGTGGAAATGGAATGAGCAGATGAAATGGTAGATCTATGTGAGTTCTCAAGAGGTCTAGTGATACACTCAATAGATTCATTGTTGGAACCACTCTTAGGACTATTGATATCAAGAGATGCTTGCACCACTGGAGGAGATTTGCATTCAGACTTAGTAGCCACAACACTAGGTGGTTCATACCCAATTCCTTGGTATTACAAATTGTTTATAGATTGTTCTTGTTGATTGAATACCTTAGGAGATAGTGGGAGTTGATCAACATGAAAGATATACTCACCACATCCCAGGTCTTTAATCTTGAACTTTTCTTTGATCTCTATTTTTTTGGATGTAGAAGCTTTCAATGATTCTGGATCTACATATACTGATGAAGGAATAGCCTCTCAATTCACTGGGATTGTTATTTCTGATCTAGGTCGCATATTATTGCAATATATGAATGGATTTGGGTCAACTTTGACAGTCACTTCAACTCCATTGTGTGGAAACTTGATACATCGATGATATGTAGAAGGGACTGCGCTCATCTCATGAATCCATGGACGTCCTAGCAATATGTTATATGTGAGCTCTAGATCAAGGACTTGAAAAACCACATCTTTTGTAATTGGCCCAACTCTGAAAGGCAAGGTGACTGTGCCTTTGGATGGACACTCTTCATCATCATATGCCTTGATGGTAATAGCATGTGTAGAATTCACAGCTTTTTCAGAATATCCCAATTGTATTATTGTGTTCAAAGTACATATGTTAAGACCAGCTCCTCCATCTATCAGGACTCATTTTATTTGATGTTTGTGTAGGAAGGCTTCAATGTGTAAAGGTGCATTATGTGGTTGGCTCACGGAGGCATCGTTAGCTTCTGTGAATGTAAGGGAGTCTGGAACGGAAAGGTATCCCACCATGGCTTGAAACTGGTCCATGTTTAGATCAGTGGGGACAAAAGTGTCTCTCAAGATTTTGTTAAGAATGGCTTTATGTGTGGGGGATATGTGTAAGAGCTTGAGGATGGAGATAAGTGCAGGTTTCTTCCCTAACTGTTCTACAAGGTCATACTCAGGCTTAGCTGATGAGGAAGTGGTGGTTTTAGCTAGAGAACCTTGCAAGGTGAATTTACCTCGACGAGTTGTAACATTACATTCAGAGGTAGGTTCGGAAGAAGATCCAATGCCTTTTAGGAAAATCTTGAGCCTTTGTGTAGAATTCTCAGGCATTTTGTCCTTGATGATAATGGTAGAGACATAATTATCCATTGAAATGTGATTGATAGTTCAATCATAGTTATAAGATGCTCTAGTATAGTTGGTTTGGTCATCTATGACTTTAGCTTTTCTCTTGTCATGTTTTGGGAATGGTTCTTTAAACATTTCATGTTCTTGATTGGATGAGTGTCCCTCGATCTCAATGTCACCTCTATCAATAAGATCCTATATGATGTTCTTTAGTCGATGACAATTTCCTATCTTATGTCCCTTGCTCTTATGAAATTCACAATATTCATCATCATTCCATCAATTTGGTTTAACCTTTGGCTCATATGGAGGCAAATCTAGAATTGTTATTATTTTTTTTGCCACTAGCTTTTTGAAAACTGATTCTAGTGGTTCTCCCAATGGGGTGTACTTCCTTCATGACTTTGAAGTTGTTTGAGTATTCACCTGATTATTTGTAGAGCTTGATCCAAAAAAAATGATTTTAGGTCGCACTGTATTGGCATCCACAACACCATCATTGACTATGTTCTTGTTTTTATTCCAAAATCTTGGCTTGTCTTTTCCTTTATAGTCCTCTTTGTTTTCTTTGAATATTTTGATGACTCTGTGTTCAATTAGGACCTTCTCTGTTGCTAAGCCTTTTTAAATGATGTCTTTGAAGGTGGACAAACAAGATTTTCTTAAGTCATAACCAATGTCTTTGTTAACATTTTGGGTGAACATCTCTACCATTTGTTTTTGTGGAATTTCACAAGAGCATCTACTGGCTAGATTTCTCCATCTTTGTAAAAATGATGAAAAAGATTCTCCATCCTTTTGTTTGGTGTTGCATAAAGTAGTGACTAATATGTCTGTCTCTATGTTGTATGAGAAATGTTGGATAAATGCCTCTGCTAGATCACCCCAAGACTTAATTCCAGGTGGGAGTTGGGAGAACCATTCCATAGCTTGATCACCTAAGCTCTGTGGGAATAATCTCATCAAATATGTCTCTTTTGCTACTACCTCAATGCAAGCCATAAAAAAATATCTTATATGTGCCTTAGGATCCCCTTTTCCTCTGTATTTATCAAACTTAGGTGTCACAAAGTGTGTAGGAAATGGAGGCATTGAAATTCTTTTGTCAAATGGATAGGGACATATGTCTCTCATTGTGTAAGTTGGCTTTAGTGTATTTATATCCTCCATTTTCTTTTGTAAGTCCTTGATTTGCTGTTCCAAATTGTTCTTAGGTGGAGACCGACTTCTTGGACCATACCCCATGCCTGAACCACTCTGTGGAGGAGGAGCATGTTGCATATATGGATGAAGTTGGTATAGAGTCATGGTGAGGAATGGAATATCTTTGTCCATGTATACCATACTCTACAAGAATGTCATGAGTTTGTTCTAGTGTGTTGCCCCCAAATTTGACATGGGGTTTCCTTGTGTCCAAATTTTGAACATGCCTTTGGATATCCAATTTCTTTGGTGGTTGGTCCTTAGCATTGGCATTTAATTGAGTTTATTTTTCTGTATAAGACTTCCATAATGGTCTATGAAGGTGAGTATCATATGCTTGACCATGTGTGTATGAGACCTCAGGTTTTTGAAATAAAGATGATGGTGATTCAGGAACAAGATGTGGTCCTCTATTGCCTCCACTATTAGGCCTCCTTTGATCCATGTTGAGGTGAGGTTGTTGCAAAGGTCGATTTTCCATTATTTGAGACATGTCAAAATCATGAGGGATCTTGGCTCCACTTTGTGTCATCACTTGTAAGAAGTATTGTCTATCTCTCCTCATTATTTCCTCAACCAATCGATTGAAATGGGGATCCATAATGAAGTCTTCCACTTTTGCTGAATGTACTGAAATGTTGTCCATATTGTCATTGTGTGTATCATTGTTGTTTGTAGTATCCATGTGCTCAATATTTGGAATGTTTCTATAGGCATCCATGTCAGGTAATGTGGTATGATCAAAATTGAAAAAGATATCATTGTCATACTCATAAGTACTCATGTTTGCGGACTCTTGAGCCTCTTTAGTTTCTCTCCTAGATTTTTGGGAACGGGTTTCAACCATGAACTAGGTATTGAACAAGATGTTTGAGACTAGATGAAAATGGAGAGAGTATGGAAGACCAAGAGTTGGATGGAATGTAAATGAATCTAAAGTGTAAGAACAAGTATGTATGTAGTAGAGTAGGTGTGACTTCCAAAGAGATGATAGTTTCTCTTGATGAGGTAAGTTGAACTTGACTCTAAGTAAGACCAAATGAGACCCAAAGGTGATAGACCTTGATGAGGGACCACTTAGAAAAATGTTGTTGTATGTAGTGTGTTGACAAAGCAAGATGAGGACAAGCAAGTGACCTTTTGACTCAAGTTTAGACAAATGTGAATGTAATGCAAGATGTAAAGCAATGATAGAATTTGTGAGACCCAAAGATAGGTTGAATGCTAGATGAAAACCTGGAGAAATAACCTAGGAAGCTCAAGAATTCTAAAACTGATTGCTCTTGTTTGCTGGACTGTAAAAGTTTTTCAATTCTGAACACAGATGTGCCTGTATACTTCACAAACATGATTTAATGACACAAACGTGGTTCTGTTAGACACAGACGTGTTTATGAGATTTTTTAAATGTAATGTTGCTCAAGAGAACACAGACGCATTTCTTCCCTTCACAGACGCAATTCAATGACACAGACGCTATTCTGTCAGACACAAATGCGTTTATGAGATTTTGTAAATGACTGTTGCTCAAGAGAACACAAATGCATTTCTTCCCTTTGCAGACATGATTCAATGACATAGATGCTATGTTGTCAGACACAAATGTGTTTCTAAAGACTTAGTGCAATTTTTCCAATGTGTGAGGTTGTTTTATTGTGACCCAATCTGAATTTTCTGACTGTTTTTCGTGACAAGAGGACACAATGTTGATGAAGACTCAATATTTGCAAGTGTTTAGACTCAAAAATGACTTCAAAGAAAAGTGTGTTGTTTGATGTAAAAATGTTTTGCATACACTTGAAGACACAAAAGACACAATGTTTTGATGTTTGATCTTGAATGTTTGCTTGTTCAAAATAAGACAAGCACAATTCTTATTGTTGGCCAGGACAATAGTTGTTGATCCCACGTGAGGCTACGCTATTCAGAGCGGATACTTATATGCTTGACCCCACTGGCTCCACCCTTGACACTCACTTCTTGAGGCAGCCAAGCATCAGTCCCCATGAAAACTCCTCGTGGTGAACTTTGTATCTCTACTAAGAACCATATGTGTGTGGGCCGCTCCAGAGGTCCGACCTTCTGCCCCAACAACTAGAAGGATTTTGGCTTCTAAAACAAAAAGGTGCTAGTAAGGGCATCTGCTTGTGTGGTCATACATGCGACACTTTCAACTCTGTAAATACAGAAGGCTCCCAGCTAATAGGGGTTACGCCCTATAAATGATCAAATAAATTTGATCAAACAGGTTTATGGGGAGACATAGTGTCGGTATGAACTAATCAGCACACGTTATCCATAGCTATCACCATGAATACAGTTGTTTATAGTGGTTCAGAAGAGGTGGGTTTTCCTCACTACCACTTGGGTCATTCTCTCCTCACTTGTAGTCCTAATGAACACACGGGAAGACAAGCCCTCTAAAGATTAAACAAAAAGAACCTATTGCTCAAGACACAAAAGACACTAGTTCAATTTTAGTGCACCAATTGAAGTGTTTGTTAGTCTATGAAAACAAGGCACACAATAAAGATCAAAAACCCTTGCGAAGGTCCTACAACAAAGATCTGTTAGTAGTTTGGATTGTTTCAAATGATCACCCCTTCCTGCAAGCACACAAGTTAGGTAAATTTTAGATCTAAAAGACTTTGTGAAATAGGGGCCTTCGACAAAACAATTTTGCTTTCAAGACAAGCTGCACCAATTTTGTTAGCTAGATCACAAGATGTTAGCTCAAAATAAACCAGATCTAAAGTCTGAATAACGAAATAAAACCCTAAAACTGGATAAAAGACCGAAATGCAAAAGCTGAAACACAGACGCGATTTTGCAACATAGACACGTTTCAACACCTCACAGATGTGTTTCTACCAAAAATACAAAACAGTAAAATCTGCAAAACACAAACGTGACTAAATCTCGCAGATGCGATTAAATCGTCCACAACCGTGCCTATAATGAAAACCTGCAATCTAGAAAATGAAAATACTGTCAGAAACACAGACGCGATTAAGAGGTTCATAGAAGCGACAGAAAAGAAAAAACGCTATCTCAAAATGCACAAATGCAAAAATGTCAAAATGTCAGATCTGTAACTTAAAAAAAAAACACAAAATTTGCAACAAAGATGTTAAATGCAAAAGGGACAAGAGTCCCATTGGGCATGCCAAAATGTTTATGGTGAAAGTGGAAACAACAATATTGAAAGACTAAATGAATTGAACCACAAAACCCTAGCCTAACAACAACAAAGATCCACCATAACATATGAAGATTACCTAAGACAATGCAAATCAAATGAAATCACAAAGATTATACCATCACATGTCCAATAGGGTTTGGATCTCCATTCTTCCTATCTCCATTGATCTTGCTTGATATATTTGCTCTCAGATTTTATGTATGCACAAGAGCTCAACAAAGAATGGAAATGTGGTTGCAAGTAGGCTTGATCGCATATGAAAGTTCGAAAGCATAGTCAGATAGTCAACTAATCAGGGTTGATAATGAAGGAAGCATCTCCTTATATAGAAGACACTATAAGAAATGGAGGGATAAGATTGAGAGGTGTAAAAGATAAATGGTCGGCTATGATTAGAGGGTAGGTAAAGAAAATAAGAAAATAATAAGAGTGTAGGTAGTATAGGAATTCAGAGATGAATGACATGTGCCATGGGTAGAAAAGGTTAATGAATTAATTAAATAAATAAAGATTTATGTAATTTATAGAAGAAGTGAGATCAATTAAATAAATAAAAGTATTTATTTAATTTAGGAAAAGGATAATTTAAATAAATAAATGTATTTATTTAAATGAGAAATAAGGCTAGAAGAGGATAAATGAATTAAATAAATAAATAAAGATATTTATTTAGTTAGACATGACAATTTTAGGTGTCTACAGTATCATTAAATTTATTTCATTATTATACATATTTTATGGATCTTCATTTATGTTGTGTTATATTTCATTGTAGATCTAGGGGTTTTGTGGTTGAATCTTGTTAAGATTATATACAATATTGAGAATTTCAAATTCAACATAAATGAAAATAACTTTCACTACTCCTTGGGAGGAATTTTTTTATCAATTTATGTTGTTTAAGTTGAAAAATTTAAAGATCACTAAACTAAACACTAAAGAAATAAATTTAATTTAATTTTTGCAAGTTAAAAACCAAAAGATAGTAAACCATAAAAATCCACTTTTATTTTAAACAATCATTTAATTGAAAGATAAACATTTATTTTCATTGCATTGAAAAATTAATACATTATATGGTATAAACAAAGATTACCAAAGTTACCTGCTTAGGAATTTTGTATCTACCTCACAAGCCTTGGCTAGTCATCTACAAGAGGGAGAGCATCATCCGAGCACAATTCCTCCAACCACAAACCACTGGTCTCCCACACACCTTCCTACTAGAAGTGGTCCTACCCTCCACAAATAATATAGACAAGGGCACCTATCTCGAGCCATCTGAGTACTGGTGTTGTGTGGCACATATCGCATTTCGATCCCATACTACTTTAGGTTATCTTCTAACTAAGCATGACCAATCTGGAAGAACTATGTTTTGACAACACTTATGAATTAACAATTAGTTGCATGCAGTGATAAATATGATACTTAGGCCAAAGTTTTATTTTTTAAAACAATCATAAGTTCACTCACCTCTTACTCAACTTGGAGACTACTATCATCCTAGCGCAATTCCTCCAACCACAGACCAATGGTCTCCCACACACCTTCTTACTGGAAGTGGTCCTACCCTTCACAAAGAATATAGACAAGGGGACCTATCTCGAGCCATCTGAGAGCCATCTGAGTACCGATGTCATGTGCCACATATCTCATTCTAATCCCATACTACTTTAGGCTATCTTGTAACTAAGCATGACCAACCTGGAAGAACTATGTTTTGACAACACTTGTGAACTAACTAGTTGCATGCAATGAAAAATATGATACTTTGGCCAAAGTTTAATTTTAAAGAATAATCATAAGTTCACTCACCTCTTACTCAACTTGGAGACTACTCTCATCCTAGGGTTTAGAAAGTTTTGACTCTCTAGTTAAATCACAAGTAATCTCAAACTAAATATGGACTTTAAGTAATTATCTAAATTGGACACCCTCTTTGCTTTTGCAAACTGGGTTCTAAATCTACCACCCTAGTCCATACGAAGTGTTTTCAAAAGATTACATACTAACATATGATATATCAAGTAAAATAAAGTAACTTATCTTTTGTCTATTTTCTTTTAGTCCAAATTTAATCTTTCTTGCAATATCTTTCTCTAATAAAAAGAATTGTTATTACGCAAGAATATAGTTGTATATAAATATATTTCCACTAACTCAACATACTATCATGACACTCAAGCTAAGTTTAATAATAAAAATAATAGTATTCATTTAAAAAGTAGAGAATACACAAATAATGCTAGGCTTGGGAGCACATGTGAAAAGGAACATTCATTCACGACCCCATTTCATAATAAACTACTATTTTTAATGATAATAACTAAACCAAATAGCTTCTCTATATTATCACACTAGAAGAACTCCTGGTAAATTTGCATTTCTTAAGCATACTATGTTTATTACTCTACCAATAGAAATAATGAAAAAATAGTATTCCAAGAGATGAATGTACGTGTTTGGATAAAGCTTTGTAAAAACTTGAGATAGGAGAAGATGCACCATTGAATCCTTCACAAAGTAAGATCCTCCAACATCCTTCCCAAACTTCTCAATTAGACAAGACAAATGCAAAAATATCTCCTCTATCCTTACTACGAATGAGAGAACACCTAGATAACTATTTTCCCTTGCAAAACAATAATTATTCTCTTTTTCCTAAATTTTTCCCCCAAGAACAAAGTAAGTGTCCTCTTGCTCCAAAATCCCTTGAACTTATAAGCAAGGAAGAAATTAATAAGCTATTGAATGCCTAACTACTCCTACCACAAAAGAAGGTATACATCCCTAATTAATCAAAAATAAAGCATGAGATATTGTGGAGATATTATTCAAATTTTGTTTTATATAACAAACAAAATAATGTTTCCTCCTTGTTATCTCTCCAATAAAATAAAAAGGAATAATGGAATTAGTTTGGAAACAAACCACTAAAACAAAAAATATTGCATATAAAAATCCCATGTAATAGACTTAACAAACTAGTTTTAAAGGTATTGAAAAAGTGGCTTGACCAAGTAAAAGACCACATGTACCAAGATCGAGGGCATTTATATTGTTTGATTACCCATACTCCATGTGAGTAGGGAATGCAAGAGCTAACCACACTCCCCCAATGAGTAGGGTGCACCACCTTTCATGGTGGTCATCCCTCCTCTCCAGCTACCGCTTGCGTGGTATTAACCATCCCCTTTATTACCACTATGAGGTGGTTATCAAATCTTCTTGCCACTATGTGATGTCTACTAAAGGCTTTAAAACCCAATTCATAAATTTTTTGACTTCTAGTTTAGTAAATGATAATATATATAAATTTATATGTATGTATTTTAAATAACAAATTTGATATATTCGAAAAGCAATAAGTTATATTATTGTATACCTACACAAATATATGAATATATACATTTATGAATTTCTCTTACGTATTTATATATGTATATATGCATATATGTATTTATATATATTTGTTTGTAATATAAAGTCACATACATATATATATATATATGTATATATATATTTATATATATACATATATATATACATATATATATATGTATATATATATGTATATATATATATGTATATATATACATATATATATACATATATATATGTATATATATATACATATATGTATACATATATATATGTATATATATATACATATATGTATACATATATATATGTATATATGTATATACATATATATGTATATATGTATATGTATATATGTATATACATATATATACATATATGTATATGTATGCATATATACATATATGTATGTATACATATCTATACATACATATATATACATATATATGTATGTATAGATATGTGTATATATATGTATACATATATATATGTGTGTGTGTGTATATATACATATATATGTATATATGTGTATATATATGTATATATATGTATGTACATATGTATGTATATGTATATGTATGTATATATATATATGTATATGTATATGTATATGTATATATATATGTATGTATATGTATATATGTATATATATGTATATATATGTATGTATGTATATGTATATATATATGTATATGTATGTATATATATATGTGTGTATGTATATAAATACATATACATACATATGTATATATATGTATGTATGTATATGTATATGTATGTATATGTATACATATACATACATATACATACACACACACACACACACACACACACACACACACACACACACACACACATGTATCGATAGATGTATTCCTCTTTATGCATATACATAGATGTATAAATCCATTTACGCTTATAACATATATGTGTACATATAATAGTTTATTGAAAAGGTGATAAGGTCTCTATAGTTTTACCTAATAACGAAAAATATATTACCACAAAACAAAAGACCAACACAAGGTCACACACTAGGGTTTAACAAATATAACTTAAAAAATGAAATTGACCTAACACAAACTAATTGTGAGACTTACACTTGACCATTGCAACTTGAGTGTGTGTGTGTGTGTGTGTGAAGATCTCAAGACGACATCGATAAATTTTCTCTATATATATTCCTATCCTAGATGATACTCTCAGACTACATATCACTTAGACAATCAAACATGTGATTAGACCACTTTCATACATAAAGTCATATTTCATAATAAAACATTCTTGCATTTCAAATTCATCATAAAATGAACAGTTTAATCTATGTCTTCCATTGCAAGTTTCAAAACACATTAGAAACTAAATTGACATCATAACATTTCATTAATGATGATTCATAGTAATTCTACCTTATTAGCGTGAAAGTTAAAAGTAAAAACTTTTCATAATTGGAATGAAATACTAAGCAAAATTTGGGAATATAACATATTTGCCCCTTAAGAATCATCATCTTCGATGATTGCAGTATATAAAACTTAAAAAGCATAGTACAAAACATGAAATTATAAATTAATCTTTTTAACAACCATAAATATCAAGAAAACAAATGGGAAATTTTTTTATGGATCTCATCAAAATCCTCTCAAGTAGCATTTTCTTTAGAATATTGGTCCCACTAGACCTTGCACTACAAAACCTCCATGTTGTGCATGTGAAGCCTACACATTTCAAGAACTTTGAGAGGCTTGATCATTATCACTCCTACAACTTGCACTTGCAATGCGTTCCAATCCAAGGCATGTTCAAACCCACTTATGTACTTTTTAAAATAAGAAACATTAAAAACATTATCTAATTAGGCAAAGAGTTGGTGGCAAAGCAGTTCAGTAGGAAATCAGGTTAACTACTTCAAGAACTTCAAATGGCCCCACAAATAGAGGTGCTAGTTTGGATGACTTTCTAAAATTAATGGAGCTCTAATGGGGTTTCACTCTTAATAAGAATTTGTCCCCTACTGAAAACTATCTTGGAGTATGCTTGGCATTAGCAAATCTCTCATGCTTGTCATTAGCTTATGCTAATATTTTCTTGATTAGTTTTACTTGCTCTTCCATTTCTACTAACATATTTGGACAAAGGCTAATCATATCTTCAAACTTATCCCAAATTATAGGAATTTGTCACTTCCTTCCATATAAAACTTTAAAAAAAGTCATTTTGATTGTATAATGGTAAGAGTTATTGTAAGCAAATTCCATAAGTTCAAGATAACCCTCCCACTTGTTATATCAATGCATGTAATATACTCTTAAAAAGTATTCTAAGACTTTGTTAACCCTCTTTATCTAACCATATAACTTAGGGTGATAAGTGGAACTTATATTAAGTTGAGTTCATACAAAAGAAAATAAGGCTTGCTAAAACCTAGACATCATACAAGCATCTCTATCTAAAATGATCTTCTTAGGAACTCTGTGCAATCTAAACACCTCTTGGAAAAAATTGTTGGATATGACCAGTGTACCATCTATTACGTTTCCTTGTATGAAAGGAGATACTTTGGTAATCCTATCCACCACAACCAAAATAACATTATGCTTATTTATTGGTGCAGGAGCACCTAGTGGACTTTATGCCTCCACAAGGCCATTTTTGTAAATAGTTGCTTTATGTTGTGTTTGAGTCACTTCATAAGGTCTTAAAGACCATCTATAATTGTGTAGGGTGTCTTGAGTCATTATCAAGTTTATAAGTGGTGGTTTGTCAAATTTTGTAGATTCTTGCAAAAGTTGTCATGTTGTCAAAGTGCAAAAATACAAGAATGGAAGTTGAAGAGTGAAGGGGTATTAGAATTTGGTTGGTGGTTTGTAAATAATAAAAAAAAAAGATGTAAAATGTTTAAAAATACTCTTTATGGTCGACCACAAGGTTGGTGGCCGTTTGTATGCAAATTGGAATCAATAAACTCATTGTTTTCTTGCAAAATATGACTGTAATTTGTGTTGTACGACCATATACGAAACAATACGGGCCTACAACTCACATGGTTGGAAAGATAATCAGACATTTTTGGTTCTTACCAATCCAAAAGATAAGTTCATTTGATTTGTCTAACAAGGTAATCTTCCTAGCAGCCCTATTCATAAATTAAGGTTCCAATTTTGAAGGAAAATACATATTTTAGTTTCCACCATTGAAAAACCTTAAAAATTTGTGAGAAAGTCTATTTTTAAGTGTTTGATGATTTCCCAAGGTTTAAAAAATTATGAAGAAGTTTTGCATATGGTATGAGGAATCCCTAGGCTGAAATGATGTGTTTTTGTGCAAGAAGAGGTGGTTAGAGGTTAGGGTTTGAAGAAATATACTTGGGAGAGTGTGGCTAATGATTTAATGAGAATTTATAGGTCCTAAATGAAGTGTTTGAAGATTTTGTTAAGAGGTTTAAGACTTTTAAGCCATTAAGACTATTTGGGTGTTTGTAGCCTTGTGCGAACAAGAATGTTAAACTGGGACAATTAAGGTAAAGACTGAAGTTTTGAAAAGTCTTAGATTGTAGGAGTCATTGTTGGGTTAGTCTTGTAATTTACACATTCTAAAGTGTTCCATGACTTATTTGAAGGGTTGGAGAGTTAGAGCCATTTGGTGATATGAAATCTTAAGTAGACCTTGTCAAGTTAAGGCGACAGTTGAAGTGAACCCCTCATGCTCAGCATCATTTATAGACATAAGTAGACGTTGTAAAAAGTCCATACTTATGATCTACCACTTCCTTTTTGAAATTTCATTATTAAATAGGATTCCTACCAGGTGTTGATGTAGTACCCCTCCTTGATCAACCTCTTTTTGTATATTTTGATTTACTTTAGTGACTATTCAGTGGAACATTTTTGTATATTGATTCGGATGTTATGCAATGTTATTTCATGCTTTATCTAGATCCGTGGTGTATGATTTTATGCAGTATCTCAGTGCTTATGATTAATGTTATTTTATGGATCATTATCATGGATTGACACTCTTACCTTATATTGTGATGTGTTATTTATATGTTGCATGTTTGCAAGTGTATTGGGATGCGAGGGGATGATTTTCCTTCACTCACTCCGGTGAGACAGGGAACATCACGATTCTCCTTCATTGGTGTGTTTGTCATGTCTGTATATATATATTCGTCTATATGCATGTATGGATTCTTTTGGTGCAGGACATTGCAAGTACTAGTATTGGGTAGGTATGAGGTATTGACTCCACCTGGTTTCACAGGTCTGAGCATGCCTTATATGTCTGATGGGAGTGGAGGAGATATTTGTTGTACCCTAGTTTGACCCGTAGTTACACTCATGTGAGTGTTTTCAATCGGTTGTCCTTCCCGTCTAGCTGTTATGCGAGTCATAGTGTTTTGATTTGGTCATTTGAGAGTCGTCATTTGATTATCCTTTATTTTGCGTGCTTCCGTTTATTTAATTGAATGGATGATGCTATCTTATGTTGGCATAACTAGCTAATTATTATGCTCTGAGATTATTGATTTAATTGATTAATGAATTTCTAGATTAAATGGTTAAATGGCTTATTTATTGTGTTGAGTGCATTAATATATTTTGAGGAAATAAATAATTTCCTAGTCATTTAAATGATAAATGATTATGTTGAAAGAAAGTATTTTTGAAAATAGGAAATAAAATAAATAAAGTTTTTCCATTTGACTTTTTCTTTTTAATTGTTGGAAAAGAATTGTTTTTGGAAAAAGAGAAAATCTGATTGCTTTTTACTTTTTAAAATATTTAAATCTAATTGCATAGAATAACTTTCAACCTAGAAAGTTTAGGTTGGAATATATTTTTTCTTATATGCCTGGAAATTCACAGGAAGAGGGGGGCATAAATTTTGGAGAGAAAATTGGTAAATCATTCTAGAAGGAGGAGGTGGAATTGGAATTGGTTTGTAGGGATTGGGATTCTTCCTTCATTTTGGTTGCTAGTTTGCTTCAAGGTTGGATAATCTCTTCTTGTTTAATTTAAATCTAAATCTTTCAATTGCTCCCTATGTGTTGAAAATATGCAAAATTTCTTGTAAATTCTTGTGGTATGATAGGAATGGAAGAAAGAATGTATGTGGTTGTTGATTTTGTGATTCTAAAATCATATATTTGCTTATAGGAAAGAAATGGTTCATTTCTCTATCTGCTATGTGTTTTGTTCTTGAAAATCAATTTCTTGTTTTACCTCTTCTTTTTGGAAAGAATGAATTTAGATTGGGTTTGCTGTGTGCATCCTAGTATCTAAATTGCCAAGAATTGGTGAGCTATTGCTTCCAGTGTGTTTATTTCATCATTTACCTTGCTATTAAATATTCCTTTGAATTTTGGATTTGGCTCTGTGTGTGTGTGCCCGTGAAATAATCTAGAAATGAATCGTTCCTTGTGTTAAACGATTTTGTGGCTTATTGGTTTTAGAATGCTTTGGAAGCATGTGATTTTGTGTTTTACCTATGGAATTTACCATTCCCATGGTGGGCTTGTCCCACCATGCGAGTCAGTAGTGTCTACTGCCCGCAGGTAGCAGAACTACCGCTCGGCAGCATCGCTATGTAGTAGCAGTGCTACCAATCGGTAGGGCTACTACCGGTCGGTAGCAGCACTACCGATTGGTAGGACTACTACCAGTTGGTAGCAGTGCTACTAGTTGGTAGTGGCTTCTACCACCGGTGGCGGCACTACCGCTACCGGTTGTTGGTAGCAGTTGCTACCAGCAGTAGCAACACTACTGGTCAATAGGGTTGTTACCAGTGGTAGCAGCACTAGTGGCAAGTAGTGTCTGGTGCCTTGGTAGTAGCACTACTGTGGGTTGGCCTTGGCCACCGCTTGACCTTGTACCCTTACTGGTACAAACGGGTTTATGCTATGAACTTAAATTTTATAAATGTAATATATTTTAAAGTGGTTTTAGTGTTAAATGAAAATGGTGATTTTTCATGTGATTTTTATTACGCGGTTTAATAAATTTATCTATGGAAATCAAGGCATGAATTAGGAATTTGAATTGGTTAATTTGGATATATTCTAGAAATGAATTAAATGCCTGTTGGGAATTCATGTTTTTATTCGGTTGAGTTTTTGACGTGAATTTTATCCTTGATGGAATATTGATTTGGAAATTGAATGGATGTGAATGGTAAAAGAGTGTTTTATTTAATTTTCAATCAATGATGTTGCAAGTGCTTATAATGCTGATTTTCTCAAAGATTGTCTGAGTGTGGGCTTAGTGAATTAGTTGTCCTTGCAAGTGTATATTGTGTTATTTTTGGTTTGTGGTTCAGTCATCCTGTGGTGATGTATTTGGTACCTTTGACCAAGTGATATATGTTGGCTTCGTTGTCTTAACCATGTAGTGTCTTTGCCTTATGTTTAACCAAGAGTCAGTATGTCCTTGTTTGACCACTTGTTTCTGATAGTGATGTTATGGCTATCTGCTTTGCCATAAGGTCCTCATGGAGTGACCATGTTATGTTTAGTGTCCTTTGAGAGAGTGGCTTTCGAGTGGGGGCCATGCCCTAAGTGGATGACAAGATAACCCATCGAAAGTCAGTTAATAACTGGTAATCTAATGAATTGATTAGGTGGGTAGTCTTATAACATTAATAAAGATATTTTACCTTGTGCATAGGTGAGTGCTTGTATCGAGGCTCATAATGTAGCGAGAAGGCTTGGAATGGAAAACCAACCACCTTGTCTTCATGAAAGGCTGGTAGGGTCCGCATGAGACTTAGTTGGAACTAGAGGTTCGAGAGTGGTTACTAGGACAGTGCACCAGGACCTATGGAGGTTGTACCATGGTATCCATCTTAAGCTATATGATGATACTCTCTCTTTAGGTTCACTTGTGTGTGTGATGTCGGTTCACTTGTGTTTTGTGTTATCAAGTCACTTATGTATTTGTGATGTTGAGTCACCTGGATTTTATGGAGTCATATTGTGATGTCATGGAGTCATATTGTTGTGTCGACCATGTCATGCTTATGCTTGTTTGGGGGTTCTCATCTATCTCCTAGCACGGTGGGGTGATTCCATTTTGGGAATTACATGGTCAGGTGGTAGTGCCACTTCCCATCGAATGTTCTTGTGCCTTCATGCGAGGATTGGCTTCGCATGTGTTTCTATGGTTCATGGCTCATGCTTCATCCCATGTTTGAAGATTATTGTTATTTGGAGACCCTTGTGGTCATTGTATCATGATCTTTTGTAACCCTGTATATTGAGAATCTATGTATTGGAAGAGCAATGTAATCCTATGTTTGGTTGTTTCTATCAATTTCTTTTATGATATGTGTAGATGCTTATTGAACTGGAATTATATTGTATCCTTTCAATCTTTCTATGGTGTATTTTTTATTGCTTATGGCTTCTTGTGATCATTATGTTAATGACAAATTATTGGATTAACCTTAATTATGGAATTTATCTTTTGGTTTTAATTCTTCGTTGGTAACCCTTAAGGAATTCTAGTGTAAGTCTTCCACCTATGTTATCATGCATGTCATGTAAATGCACTTATGATGTTTATACTTAAAAAAAAAAAAGTGTTTCACCCTTGTTTTGGGTTTTCCTTTGGGGTTCCTAGCGGGGCATTATAGTTGATGTTATTTTTTTACCCTCTAGCATTCTAAAGACCCTAACACAAGTCTTGTAGCATCTTTCTTCATTATTTTTTATAAATGTAGTGGTTTGACATCTGATAGAAGCCTTGTTAGCCTAGGATGTCTTGAATATGGTGCATTGTGAACTTATTTATGCACGGTATTCCTCAACTCCCAAGAGTTCAAAACATACATTCTTCCCTTATACCTGAGTAAACCATTTGGTTCAAAACAAAACCCATCATACCTTGGAACAAGAGGGTTGACTGAGAGTGGCCACTTGACTTTCTTATAATACTCATCCCCTAATGAGTTGGGAAATACTTGATTCCTAAAACCTAAATGTATGGATATCATAGATGTTATGTGACGTCTCTAGCTTAAGGTATTCACCACTCGATTCTCCTTACCCAATATGTAGTTGATGTCAAAATCATAGTCATAAATTAACTCCATCCATCTTCTCTGATGTCCATTAAGGTGAGGTTGGGTTAAAAAATACCTAAGATCATGGTGGTTTGTATATAACTCAAAATTCTTTCTTAGTAGATAGTGTTGCCATATTTGCAACACATGTACGATCGCTACTAACTCAAGATCATACAACGCATAATTTTAATCATAAGTTTTTAACTTATAAGACTCATAGGTAATAAATTCCCCTTCCTACATAAGAACTCCTCATAAACCCTCTCTCGAAGCATCAATAATAACAACAAAAAAACCTTCAAGATCAAGAAACTTTCAAAATTGGAGTAGAAGTCAACATCTCTTTAAGAAGTTCAAACATTTTTTGGCAGTTCTCTATCCATTCAAAATGTTTACCTTTCCTTTGAACAGAAGTAATAAGGTATTCAATCCTGGAAAAGTTTGACACAAAGCTCCTATAATACCCTACTAAATCCATGAAATGACTAACCTCATGCAATGCCCACCAAAATACCCTAGAGAAACTAACAAACTAATATGCAAATAGAGATAATTATTTTTAAATCATCTACTAATGCAACATAGATAACTATTTACTCCAAAGAACAATACAACCATTAACAAGTTAGCATTTAACCTTCATGAAAATAATCATAAGAACATACATTGTAAGCGAAAATAAACACAAACATCTAAGCATTCCCTAGGGTATCTCAATGTCATTACCTAAATCTATCCATAAGAAATAATGTAACATCATAAGCATGATTACACAATTACCACCATGATCTAATGCATACTAATTCATAACATTATTTTTCCTTTCCATGCATGTATGATCATTTACTATCCTTAATATGAATACATCCATCTACTATGCATACATTAACAACCCCTTTTGAGTTCATTTTAAAACAACAATACTAAATATTCCTAATCCTATACATGAAACCAAATGCATAACAATTTATCCAAAACCATTATTTCCATTAATCAATACACAAGTACATATGATACATCAATATGTCAACTACCAAACCATCTACTACACAATATTTGATTACATCAAGGAGCATTGCTCCCAATTGCAAATACAATTACATCAATAATCCATTACATTCATATGCCATATAAATCATATACATCAATCTGCTACAAGAATCCATCGATAGCTGAGAAGACAAGAGATCCACTATTGGAATAAATGAACACTGAGAGGGGGGATGAATTAGTGTTCCAGTATTTACAAATTTGTTAATCTGATTCTTTAACCATTGGATTCTAATAACAGAAACTATAATGCAAAAACTCAAAGAAAATAAGCACATAACCATAACACCAATATTTTTACATGGAAACCCGGAAAGGGAAAAACCACAGTGGATTGAGTACCCATAATATTATTATACTATGACCAGTAGTAGAACAATACTACAAAAGTTGAAATGCAGGCACATTACCTAGAGCTCGTTTCTCAATTACAAGAGGGATACAACCCAGAGGAAGGCTCACTACCTTACAAGCTAATATAAAATGATTACAATGAGTAATGAACTAAAGAAAAGCATCTAACTATACCAAATAATAGTTTTAGTTAGGAACGAAGTGATTATCGAATCAAGAAAACGTAAGGTGTGCATGTAAAACTACACTCAATTGCTCCAAAAATCATCACACACATCATATCAACATGCAAAAACATTATCCAAGTCAATCTTACATATCCGCACTAACAAAATTGATCTCCCATAGGTCGACTTCTCAAAATATCCAAATATCAAATGTGTAGCTTCAATTCAGCTCAAATCTTTACAAAACCATATTTTGGATCCAAAACATATGATCACATGCTTTCCATAAGTTGGTCCAATTACCTCAAAATTACGAACAACAACCGGATTACCTCAAAGAATCTGGTCCACAGGTTACACCACAAATAATGAAGGTAACCCTGTTTTACTACTCTACTGGATACCGAACCTTCTAACATGCATAAGAAACAACATTGTAGGATTGTATTTCTTGATAATATGCTTCTCATACTCAATCAACTTAACTCAGATGATTGGAACCAAAAATATATCATCAAAAATGAGAAATTCTCACCAACAATGTACATCGAGTATCACCGACAAACTTATACCAAAACTTACTCAAGACATCTAGTATGGACTCAAGACATCTGGATCCCCAAAATCCATACTAGATAAAGCAATAAGTTGAGTTTCCATTGATGACAACTCCTAAGAAATATCATGCACTAGAAATCATCATGTTGGTAGTACTGATATTGACAAAACCAGTTAATCTAGTGAACCGGTATATTAGCTGAGATTTGTCATTGATGACTAACACTAACCGGTGGAGTGGTGTATCTCAGTAGAAAAGGTGATTCCTTGCAAACAACATGGAATTAACATCAAAGATAGATGATCAAGGTTCAATTAGTTCAAGGGAAGATAGAATAAGCCAGTCGGTTTGTCATTCAAGAAGATCGGTGTTAAGGTCAGATCTTCAAGTTGGCTATTCTGATGACGATGTAGTCACAGAAGGTGACTTAGGGAAGAAGGTTTGAGGTCCTATACAAGCTAGAACCTAATTGGAAAAAAGGAAAAGAGGCTTGATGGAAGTACTACAAACCAATAGCAAAGGATGAACCCATAGTGAAGAGTATATTGATATATCGATAGGCCGGTGAAGCATAAGGAAGATAGGTGATCAACTTGAATCTAGGAGCAATGATTGGTTACAAAGTTGCAATGGAAAAAGGTGAGTTGGTTAGTTTTTGATAATGACAAACTAAAGGTTAGTGAAGCCAACCTCAGTCATCATGTAGTTAAGCCATGATTATTGCGTATTTTCTAGTTCACATTTAAAAGACTGAACTTGACCCAAAAGTTGCTATTTTTGGGTGATGCGGTGGCAGATTTGGATGAACAGTTGGCAGAAATCTTGTAGGATGCATAGAGAAAGAGTGGGAAGATTTGAATTTGAAATATACCAAGATTTGTGATTGCATTGATTAAGGGAACATCTGAAGGTGACGATAGAGGGAGTATAAAGTTTTTTTAGTTCATGCAAAACATTTTTGATCGAAAAAATTTGCAAAGTGCAAATCCTGTGAGAGGCGATCCAATGTGCAGAGTGAAGAGTGAGGAAGTTATAAGTGATTTAATAGAGCAGAGTGTGTGTGAAGTAGACCGGCAGAGTGCAGAGTCGAGGATATGGGTAGAGAAAAAGTGTAGTGCAAAGTAGACACAACCGGTGTAGATAGAGTATGAGATTCATTGTGATATGATCAAGCTATCAATAGCTATTCCAGCAGATCAACTTATTGTTGCTCTCTAACCATTGCAACTCAAAATACCTTAACCGGGTGGACTCTAATAGGTCCTGTTGTTTAAATTCCTTAATCGGGTGTAATCTTGTTTGATGATTTAAGTCCTTTAATCAGGCTACCTTTAATAGGGTAAAGGATTTAAAAGGCCTAGATTCAAATCCCTTAATCGGGTGGCACTTAACAGTGTCTCTATAAATATCCTAATAGGTATGGCTCCTTACAGGGCATGCTCCAGAAGAGTATAGATTTTGTGAGCATCAACTCACACTGTGGTTTTATCCTATTTGGGTTTCCAGGAGATAATTCTTGGTGTTATTGTGTATCTTTTCATGCATGCATGTTCTCCTACAATAATTGTTTGTACTGATGAATATTAAGTTAGTGTAGAATTGAGTAAAAGGGTTTTAATTCTGTAAAACTGGTAGGTGACTGATTCACCCTCCCCTCTCAGTCACTGATAGAGACCAACAATTAGTATCAGAGCCTTGGTCCTCAATTTCAAAAGAGCTTGACAACTTAATGAAAGATACAAGATAATGTGAAAGGGGGGCCCTAAGATCTCTAAAAAGAATTACACTTTATGGTGTGGTAGAATGAATCTCTACCTAAGAACCCTAGGAGGTCAATACTGAAATCATGTAAGCATAGAGTACAATGAACCTACAAGGGTTCTCACTGCAAATCAGATCAAAGAAAGGAAAGGCAACATTGCAACTATCTGATAATGAGTATGTTGAGGTTCAAGATCTGAAAACAATCTATGAGATGTGGAATAAGCTGAAGACTATTTATGGAGGAGATCCTCATGTACAAAAGGCTAAGGTGGACAACTTAAGAGGCAAACTTGATGAGATGAAGATGTAAGAAGGAGAAAATATAGAACAATATAGAAAAAGAATAAAGGATGTGGTAAATTCCATCAGAAGTGCTAGAGGAAAGCTTAAAGAAGATGGCGTGGTCAGAAAAATCTTGAGAACCTTGCTACCACAATATACCATAAGGGTTTTTGCAATTCAAGAACTTAGATATTTGGGAACAGTGAGTGTTTCACTTGACTCACTAATCGGTAAGTTAATTGCCTTTGAACTAAGCAACTATGATAACATTATGTCGAAGATTGATGTTGCATTCAAAGCTTCCATGATGTCTGCATCAACAAGGAGAAGAAAAGAAACTGGAAGCAATTCTACTACAAGAACTGGTCATTCTCATGAATGTGACAACCTGTTATTTGAAGAACATGAACAAGATGAGATAGAAGCTCTATTAGCAAGAAGACTACCAAGAGGAAAAGGGAAGTATAAAGGTAAGCTCCCCTTGAAGTGTTTCTCTTGCAATAGAATAGGTCATATTGCATCTAGATGTCCTGACAATGATAGGAAGGATAACTTTAGAAGCTACAAAGATAAGAGCAAGAAGGAGTGCTATCTTGCAGAAGGAGTTACTGATCAAGAATCAGAAGGATCTGATGGAGATGGAATTGCATTTGTAGTGGTAAATGAAGATAACACTGAGGAAAGCGATATGACACTGATCTCTAGTTTAGACCAGTGTGGAGATAGGGTAATTGACAGTGGTTGCACTCACCACATGACCGGTGACAGAAATAAATTCCTCAGCATGGAAGACTGTGATGGGGGATTGGTAAGAGTTGACAACAATGATCCTTGTGTAGTTAAAGGTAAGGGATATATAGCCCTAATTGATAAAACCAATTGTGATGATGTTTACTGGGTAGAAGGGATAAAGTATAGTCTGTTAAGTGTTCCACAACTTAACAATAAGGGTTACCGGTTAGAATTTAATGAAGGAATATGCAAAATAAATGAAAATCAAGAAATCTAATGGCTACTAGTAAACAAACTAGAGGTATTTTTTTCTACCTAGACACCACTATAGGTAGTTGTCTAATGGAAAAGGTAGAAGATAGTTGGCTATGGCACAAAAGACTGTGTCATGTTAATTTTTATATTATAGCAAAAGTCAGTAAAATGAAGTCTGTCAGAGGTATGCCTGATATTATGAAACCTGAAAATGCTATGTGTAAAGAATGCCAACTAGGAAAGTTGACTGGATCTAGTTTCAAAAACAAATCTTATTCATCTAAGAATGTGTTTGGCTTAGTTCATATAGACTTGTGTTGTCCTATGAGGACCAAGAGTTTCTATGGGGATCGATATTTCATGTTGTTTGTAGATGACTTCTCAAGAATGATGTGGGTTATATTGTTGAAAGAGAAGTCTGAAGCCTTACACATGTTCAAAGTCTTCAAGGCTCGAGTGGAGAGAGGAACTAGTAAGAGTCTAAAATGTCTGAGTTCATATAGAGGAGGATATTTCACCTCTCAAGAGTTCATAAATTACTATGAAGAACAAGGGATTATGAGACAGATGTCTGCACCCAGAACACCTCAATAGAATGGGGTTGTTGAAAGAAGGAACAAAACTCTGATTGATTGTGCAAGGACTCTAATGATATAGAAGGATATTTCACATATCTTCTAGAGGGAAGCAGTAAGAACTGTTGTTTATACCTTGAACCGGATACAGGTGAAGAAAGGGACAAATAAAACTCCCTATGAATTATGGTGTGGATACTCACCCAGTGTGAGTTATTTCAAAGTATTTGGAAGCGGGTGCTATATCAAGAGGAATGAGTACTATGGAAAGTCTGATCCCAAGAGTGATGAAGGAAACTTCTTAGGTTACTCCACAAAGAGTAAAGCATATCAATGTTTGAACAAAAGGACTGGTAAGAATGTGGAGAGTTCCAATGTTAGAGTAGATGAGTTCTCTGAGAAAAATGATCAGGATAAAAAAAGTGAACCAGAGAATTATCAAGGATTCGAGTACACTGTATCGGTTAAACCTATTGTAGAGAATCTTGTTGTAGCGGCAAATGAGGAAGCATGTGAAGTAGAACCTGCACAACCTGTAGAAGAAGCTCCAAGAAACAAACTGATACTAGCAAGGTATGTCAGAAACAATCACTCTACTGACAATATCATTGGTGACAAAGGTACATGAGTATTGACTAGAAGAAGAGCAAGAGAGAATACATGTTTGCTCTCAAAAATTGAGCCCAAAATAGCAAAGGAGGCTCTAAAAGATGAAGACTGGATCAAAACCATGGAGGAAGAACTAGAGAAGATTGAGAAAAATGAAACTTGGACTCTTGTGCCCAAACCGAAGAACAAAAACTTGATAGGCACCAAATGGGTGTTTAGAAACAAAATGGATGAAACTGGTCAATTAGTAAGAAACAAAGAAAGGTTAGTCTACAAAGAGTATGCACAGGAAGAAGGTTTGGATTATGAAGAGACCTTTGTACTGGTGGCCAGATTGGAAGGTGTCAGAATCATGCTTGCTTATGCTGCTTACAAGAAGTTCAAAGTTTACCAAATGGATGTCAAATCGGCATTCTTGAATGGCATTCTAGAAGAAGAAGTGTACATAGAGAATCCGGAAGGGTTTGCTTCAAAAGATGGAAAAGATATGTTGTGTAAACTGAAGAAGGATCTATATGGACTAAAGCAAGCACCAAGAGCCTGGTATGAGAGGTTGTACTCATACCTACTAAGTATAGGATTCATAAGAACCAGTGACAACAATAAGTTGTACCTAAAAATTGGAGAAGATGGAAAACATCTGATTGCAGAGATTTTTGTAGATGACACCATCTTTGGAGGAGATGATGAAATGAACATAGGTTTTGTAGAAGAGATGAAGAAGGAATTTGAAACTTCCATGATCGATGAAATAAAATTCTTCATCGGTTTGCAAGTATCTTAGCTAAAGAATGGTATTTTCATTAGCCAAACCAAATACATAAGGGAAATATCGAAGATTTTTGGAATGGAAGATTGCAAACCTGTTGGAACTCTGATGGTTATAGGTTGCAATCTCTCCAAAGATGATAAGGATAATAAAGTAAATGAGACACTATATCAATCCATGATCGGTAAGTTGCAGCATGCAGTACATAGTAGACCAGATATAGCTCAAGCAGTTGGCTTGGTTTCTAGATTTGTTGTAAATCCAAAGGAGACATATATGGTGGCAATCAAGAGGATATTTAGATATCTTAGGGGGATTGATGAGTATGGTCTCTAGTATCCACATAAGGGAGACTTCAACTTAAGTGTCTTCACTAATCTAGATTGGGCAGGGAATATTGATGATAGTAAGAGTACTAGTGGAGGTGCATTCTTTCTTGGTGACAGGTTAGTGTCATGGACAAGCAAGAAATAGAATTGTATATCTCAGTCCACAGCAGAGGCATAATATGTAGCTGCAACTATCAATTGTACACAAGTGGTCTGGATTAAACAAATTATGGAAGGAATAGAGGAAAGAGTATCTGAACCGGTGGTGATTCACTCTAACAACACCAGTGCTATCAACATATCCAAGAATCCAGTGATGAATTCCAAGACAAAGCATATAGCTATCAAATACCACTACCTCAGGGAACAAGTTCAAAAAAAGAAAGTAAGATTGGAAAATATACCAACAAAAGAATAGGTGCCTGATATCTTCACCAAGCCACTACCGAAGGACACCTTTGAATATCTCAGAGGTAAGCTAGGGGTGATACTCCTACCTACATTAAAGTAAGCGAAGAAGGTCTATACATCAATCTGGTATGATTTCTTTATGAAGAATTTCTACGAGTAGATTGATAAGTGGGGACTACTCTAGTTAGGGGGAGCAGTCTTGTCAGTGTATTGAAATACATCTTTGGCATTGTTGTCAAAGGGGGAGATTATTATAGTGTTTGAGTATTGTTGAGTAGTGGGCAGAATGTGTGTAGTAGTGTTGAGCAACGGGTTGCTAGAAGTGGTTAGAGTGGTTTGATGGAAACAGAGTATTGCCAGTGTTACGAGGAGATACTCATTACTGAGAGTATAAGTAATGACCGATACATAAATGAAGAAAGTACATGCAGAAGCAACTGATAAGATAGATTCTAAAGTGTTGCCATCAATGCCAAAAGGGGAGATTGTTAGCATTACTGATATTGACAAAACTAGTTAAACCCAATGAATTGGTATATTAGCTGAGATTTGTCATTGATGACTAACACTAACCGGTGGAGTGGTGTATCTCAGTAGAAAAGGTGATGGATTAAAAACAACATGGAAGTAGCATCAGAGACAGCTGATCAGGGTTCAATTGGTTCAAGGGAAGACAAAATAAGCCAATTGGTCTGTCATTCAAGAAGATCAATGTTAAGGTCAAATCTTCAAGTTGGCTATTCTGATGATGATGTAGTCACAGAAGGTGACTTAGGCAAGAAGGTTTGAGGTCCTATGAAAATTGGAACCTCATTGGAAAAAAGGAAAAGAGGCTTGATGGAAGTACTACAAACTGGTAGCAAAGGTTGAACCGATAGTGAAGAGCGCAGTGGTATACCGGTAGGCCGGTGAAGCAGAAGGAAGATAGGTGGTCACCTTAAATCTGGGAGTGGTGATTAGTTACAAAGTTGCGATGGAAAGAGGTGAGTTGGTTAGTTTGTGATAACACCAAACTAAAGGTTAGTGAATTAAACCTTAGTCATCATGCAGTTAAGCCATGATTATTGCATATTTTCTAGTTCACATTTAAAAGACTAAACTCGACCCAGAAGTTGCTATTTTTGGGTGATGTGATGATAGATTTGGATGAACAGTTGGTAGAATTGTTGCAGGATGCACAGAGAAAGAGAGGGAAGATTTGAATTTGAAATCTACCAAGATTTGTAATTGCATTGATTAAGGGAACATCTAAAGGTGACGATAGAGGGAGTATAAAGTGTTTTGAGTTCACGCAAAACATTTTTGATTGAAAATTTTTGCAAAGTGCAAATCCTATGAGAGGCAATCCAACGTGTAGAGTGAAGAGTGAGGAAGTGCTAAGTGATTTAGTAGAGAAAAGTGTGTGTGAAGTAGACCGGCAGAGTCTAGAGCTGAGGGTATGAGCAGAGAACCAGTGTAATGTAGAGCAGACACAACCGGTGCAGACATAGTATGAGATTCATTGTGATTTGATCAAGCTATCAGTAGCTATTTTAGTAGACCAACTTCATGTTTCTCTCTAACCATTGCAACTCAAAATCCCTTAATTGGGTGGACTCTAATAGGTCATGTTGTTTAAATCCCTTAATCAGGTGTCATCTTGATTGATTATTTAAGTCCTTTAATCAGGATACCTTTAACTGGGTAAAGGCTTTAAAAGGCCTAGATTCAAATCCCTTAATCGGGTGGCATTAATAGTGTCTCTATAAATCTCTGAATAGGGATGGCTCCTTAAAGGGCATGCTCTAGGAGAGTACAAATTTTGTGAGCATCAGCTCATACCATGGTTTTCTCCCATTTGTGTTTACACGAGATAATTCTCGGTTCTATTGTGTATCTTTTCATGCATGGATGTTCTCCTGCAATAGTTGTTTGTATTGATGAATATTAAGTCAGTGAAGACTTGAGTAAAAGGGTTTTAATTCTATAAAACTAATAGGTGTTTGATTCATGCCCCCCCTCTTAGTCACCGATAAGGACCAACACATCAGTCTTCACTGGAGCATGACCAAAATAGTGTCTTATTCCAACAATATCCCCTTTTGGCATTGATGGCAACACCGTGAAAAATGATAAGTGTTCCAAAACTCCAAAAATTGCAAGCAATCCAGCAATATGAAATATGTACACTCAACTGAATCCCCCTAAGAATAAGCATCATTTTTCACTGCTCTCTCCCAACTCTCTCTCCTAGTTTGACATCAATGGAAAAGGGTAGGAATCTACCAAAACTTATGTACAAATGAATGCAATAATTTACATTAATTTAAAAATGTCTGCATAGGTGACCTTCAAGGATTTCAAGTACTCATTCCATCCTCTCAAGAAATAATCTAAAACATTAATCAGATCACTATACATGTAAGCATGAACTTCAATGCCTTTGATCAGATGGCACTGGTTTATGCTGTCAAATCTCTTTCACTCTATTGCTCTTCTCTTTTTTTTCTTGATCACATTGTGAAGAATAAACTTTTGAAATGCCCTTTTAACCTTTGAAAACCTAATTTTGTGTTGTAATAAATGCTCATCATCAAAGCTTCTCGTTATCTTACTTTTCATCATTTCATTCACCAGATTACCAAACTATCGCAAATCTTAGGGCACTCACTTACAGTGATGGCATGAAAAAGTAACCTCATTATCGTGATAGTTGCAACCTTCTGGAACCGGTTACAGATCTCTAAAGAGGGGGTTTTACTGGTCTACATGAAAAACTCCCCCTAAGGCCAAAAAGCCCTAGTTACCAAATGAGATTCCATCACCAAATTTAGGTGTGGAGCCATTCTACATATTTTGATCTTCTTTCTTTACCCACATCTTCTTATGCTAATCTCTAATTTCATCTACCTTTTCTTTTCCTTTCTGATCAAATTTGTTTTTGTTGCATGCATGGTAGATAGCATTTCTCTGCATTGGCCTAAAGTTCATCTGATTTGGTCTCATTTTGCATTGGTTAGATATATTTCCAAACATCCCACATGATGGTCAGGAAAATGACCTAGCAAATTTTTGTGCCTTAGGTGAAAAATGGGTCATATGTGTCTTATTTTTCTCTCTTTCTCTTGCACTTCAGATCTAGGTTTTAGGGTTTATGGATTTTGTCTAAATCTAGATAAATCACTTAAATTTATTACAAACTTGCATTACCTTTTTTCTTAATCCCAAGGGTTTAAGTACCTTGGTGGGGCCTTTTTCTATGTCCTGGGTGTTTATTTGATGAGCGGGTCTTACTTTTCCTAATATACTTATTTTATTTTCCTAGGTGGGTCCTTCTTTCATATTTTAGATGATATATTTATGATAATTGTCAGGCTACTAATGTTCTCCATTAAATGCACGTCTTAATGAATGAAAATATTTTAATCATAATAAAAAAAGATGCTCAAGTGTTAAACAACTGAAGAGGGGGCACACCAGGACTAGCAGTGTAAAGTTTAGACTGATCTATTGGCTCTCGCTACCCCATGATGGAAAGTGCTTGGAAGTTAATGACTGCAGTGTCACAAGATGATGTCGTGTGTCTTGTGTAGGCCGAGAGAAGCTGGATGATGGGAGTCGCTGACAACAATGAGAATGATGATGAGTCGGAAATGCTATGTCATGCTTTTGATATCTCCATCTGCCATAAAAGATGGTCAATGTTGGATTGACTAATATAGATCATGCGATGTGCCACCATGGAAGGAATCAATAGTCTAGTTTCAAACTTTTTTTAAATATGAATTTGTGTCATTTTCCACTCGTGCGAGCATTAATGGTGAAAGATATGGTGACACTTGATTCAAGAATAGAAATAAATGCCTTTTTAGAATTATTTTGACTCACAAGGCAAATTTAGAGAAAGCAAAAAGCAACTTTAGATCCGAAGAAGATTTGAGCAAGCTATCTCAGTACAGAATTAAGGTCTACCCAGTGTTTTCAAAGTCATAAGTTGATTATCATCCCTTTTGTGTTTTTAAGGCTCGATAGTGTAAACTGTGAGATTCTGGGAAAAGGATTGAAGAGTGTTGTAGGATTTTATAGTCTTAGCTCAAGGAGTTTGTGAATTTTCATTCATCTATTGGAATTGTCAGTTCTTGTATTGAACCCTAATTTCCCTTCCTCGTATGTCGATAACTATCAAAAAATCCCTAGTTCAATAAAATGGCTCCCTCACGAAACCACTTAGGATAGACATAATATTTAAGGATAAATTTGTATGATGATTTTCTGGACCAATTGAAACCATCAACAAATGACAAGTATCAGGGGACAAATCTTATTTAAGGGAAAACCCTAGGAGAAGGGATAGTTGATAAAGCATACACAATTTTAGATGCTAGGATACCTATGACTAGGATAAACATGTTCAAGTTATGGTATGGACAGAGGAATTTGAATTCTCAGTTCTTGAGTAAATGGCAACATGACTTAGGAAAGTTGGTGGTGCCTAATGTCTTCATGGATGTCAACCTTCTCAGGGCAGTTGTAGATAGATATGACCCTGTTTCTACATTGATAAGGGGAAATGATGGAGAGGTCCTATTGGCAATCCGAAGAGAGGAATTCCAAGAAATTTTTGACCTATATGAACCCTTTGCTGCCATGATTCAAACAAATTTGGAAGAGATAAAGATCAAATATCATAGGATAAAGGGTTTTGTCATATCAAACCTTCTCCTGGCTCATTTGGCAAAAGCGGGAAACACATAATACCATATTGGCACAAGTTCAGTGGAGCCTTTTCCAATCGATTCCTTTGCCAAATATTTACAAGATACTTTATTTTCTCTATGTCAGGTTTTAGGTTTTAACCCATTCATGGTTATGCCACCGACACAGTTATGCCACCAAATTACATATTTATGGCTATTCAGATTCAACATCCTGATTTTTCAATGATTTTTTATTTTGCAGCATATCTTGAAGATAAGATTCATGAGGGATTGTTGGATATTAAGAACAATGTATTAAGCACTAATTTTTAATGGTGCTCATTACTGATGCATATGTTCTTATTTAAGAATTATAATTATTTCAAAGATACCATGGATCTCATAAAAACAATTGATAATATTGAGATACTGGTGCACTTATGGAGTATGGACATGTCATGGGACATGCCGGAAGCTAGTTTCATAAGATTTGACAATGGTTTTTCTTTTAGATTAAGGCAACGATTGATAGTTAATCCACCTATAATTCCTACACAGTTGCATGAATTTTGGAGACCAAAAGAAAGGCTATCAATCATGAGAATTGAGCATAATTGGGGCGATATTATCCCTTACAAGGTCAACACTATCATTAGAGTTTATCATTTCCCAGGGAAGCCTCATGTATTACCTGTCAATGTCCCATTGAGACTTGGATTTGCTGAAGTAATTTGGCAAATAGGTTGCATTCAAGATAAGGATTTGAAAGGCAAGGGCAAAGGAACTATCTTACCTAACTACATTGTCATCCCATACTTTGGAATTCTAAAAGGAGGGTATGTGCATTTTGACAAGATCTTCATCCCATATCATTTGGGAGTTAGTGTAATGAGGCACAATGACCTGGAGGGGTTCTATAATAGGTTTAGGCAAATAATAAAAGGAACTACACTGCCCCATGAACACAACTTCTCAAAAGATGTAATCGAGAATAATTTCAATTTTTCTGCCAAAGATTGGAAGAAGGAGAAGTGGATAGATTTCAGAAAGCTATGGGCAATTATACAGAAAATTGATCCAAGTTACGAACCATTGAGAGCCTTCAATCCTTTCTTTGTCAAAGTTGATTTTACTATGAATCAACTGGCGGTCAAGTACGTTCCCTACAGGACAAAGGTTGACAAGGTCATGATTTTCAAGTGGCCGATAGACGAGGAATATGCTGAGTGGGGGAATATGTATCTAAAGGAATGATTAAGGACATCAACTTGTTAGTTAACTAACTATATGATGTGGAAGCCTGACAGGTGGTTTTGGTTCTATGCAGGGGTCACTTTTTGGACATGAGCAGTAGAAGAAGTGGGCCCTCCTCAAAATCTTCATCGACAGTAGAAAAAGGAAAAGGAGATGCATAAAGTGCTATGATGAATCAATTGCAAGATATTTTGGTCCTAGTTATGGTATTCCTTAAATGCAATCTTCTATAACTAATTTGTGGGTAACCGACCATTTTCTAAATGACAGGTGTCTTTTCTAGCCCGTATCTTGTTTTGCTCCCTTGTTTCTATAAAAGGGAATTCAAGGCTAGGGGAAAGGGTTCCGAATTTGGTCTCTGTACTAAGTAATTTTGAAAATTATTAGAGTCATAAGGTTCTTGTAGCATATCTTAGTTGAAAGTGAGCAAATTTTAAGGATTTTAGATAGAAATAGATAACAGTCATGAGAATGCTCGAATAGGATTATAGAGTGATATGACTTGTTCATGGATTTGATAAGTAGTTTAAATCAAAATTGTAGAGGGAAAATGTTGTAAGGCAATGTTTTCTCAAGATCCACATGCTATTAGATTATTTCTATTATAGTTCATTAATGTATATCAAAATCAATCACCCAAATGGAAGGAGGCACTGGTCATAGTTTGTTATGAGTCCTTGCAATCATTTGTGTGCTCTATTCATTTGTATTTGGTGCATAATTGATTTCAATCATATACCACATTATCTTATATGTACTATTGTGTGTTTTGTCCATCTCAAGCTCCATCTAGGTTGAGGATCACTAAAGGATTAACCATCCTTGAGAATTCTCCCTATTTTTGAGCTCGTATCTAAGATTTTCTGATTAATTTGGTGAAGGTATAAGTATGGCATAGAGATTATAAGTTCATCAAAGGATCACCCTCTTGGGTTTTGCAGAGCCCAAAGTGTAGAAGGATAAGAAGTAATCCTTGTCATATGTTGGTCCAAGTCCTTGGAGATTTCAAATAGTTGGAGTTGGCTTGTCCCCTGATAAAATTTTAAGAATCAATTTGGTTTCTACCTTCTCACAATGTAAACCCCATTTTGGGGCACTGCCAAAAATGGCGACTCTGCTGGGGACTTTTCAATATCTCTATTGAATAATTGAGTTGTAACATTGTATAGTTGTAGTCAGTTGTGTCGTCCATTTGGAGAATTACGTTGAAATCATATCGCGTTTCTGCAATTTGAAGGTTGAGTCCCTATTTTGTGTTTCTAGTTTATATTCTCGGCCATACAAGGTTCTAAATTTCTTTCAAACAGTACCGAATATTGTTTTATTTGGTATCCCAAAATAATTTGGGTGGTGACTCTAAAATATTTGTGTTAGTGCATGTATTTTAAAGATTTAAAATAATTCTTTAAAGGATTTTGTCACTATGCATAAACCTAAGAACACCAAAGGTTATGTACAGCTACATCTTGAAGAAGGATTAGAAGATATTCATCCAGTTACATTGAGGATTGGAACCAAAAGTAATACAAAAAGAAGCAATGCTCCCTCATCATGGAAACCCAAGCACAAGAACACAAGTAAGTTGTCATTACATCCTGTTTTTGAAGTTCATACAACTTCTTCTAAAAGTTTTGAGTCAGATAGCATGGGGTTTCTTTATTCTTTTTTTAACACACCCTTTACAAGAAGAAGTACAACAACAAAATAAGGAGGTTACTTAGGTTCAATATTTAGAAAAGAAAAGAGGTTAGAGTAGAAGTAGAGGTCATCAAGATAGTATTACTGGTGTACCTCCTCCGCTTGGCCCTAGGACAGAATGTCCTTATGATTTTGAATCAACCTAGGAACAGGGAGTTGCTAACCTAATAGATTTAGGTGATACGTCTGGATCTGAAATAATTTTGCCAGATCCTGAAGAGGTTTTTGGAGATATAAGCACATTTAAGAAAGAACTTTCTGAACAAATTGACTTGAGAAAAAAAAAAAGAAAAAGAGGAGTCTGTTTTGGTATTTTGGTATGGTTTTGTCATTGATGTCAACACCTACTGAAAATAAGCACTTTGAAGATCCAGTTACTCCAATATCATCAAAGGATTCCACAGTAATTGAAGAACAATAGCAAACTAAGACACCCTAGTATGTAAGATTGAATCATTCTGAAGATCAAATAATTGGAAACAAATTTAAAGGAGTTATGACAAGAGGAAGATTGGCAAATGAAGAGGTATATCTTATTTCTCAAATTGAACCATCATCTATCAATGAGGCATGTGAAGATAAATTTTGGATTAAAGCTATGGAAGAAAAATTAGGACAAAATGAGAAAAATAATACTTGGACATTAGTTCCCCGGACTAAAGATAAAAATGTAATTGGAACCAAATGGGTATTTAGAAACAAACTTAATGAAGATGGTAAGGTTGTCAGAAATAAAGCAAGACTAGTGTGTAAGGGATATTCTCAGAAAGAAGGAGTTGATTACAATGAAACCTTTGCACCAGTAGCCATAATTGAGGCAGTTAGATTATTCTTGGCTTTTGTAACTCACAAGGACTACAAAGTTTATCAAATGGATATTAAATGTGCATTTTTGAATGGAGATCTTGAAGAGGAAGTATATATTGAACAACCTGATGCATTTTCCTTGACAAATGACAATGATATGGTTTGCAGGTTAAGAAAAGCTCTGTATGGATTGAAACAAGCCCCAAGAGCTTGGTATGCAAGGTTGGATAAGTATCTTTTAAAGATTGGTTTTACTAAAGGAAATGCAGATAGCAATCTATATTACAAAATAACTAATGATGACATCTTGATTATTGAAGTATTTGTTGATGATATAATCTTTGGAGGAGAAGATGGATTATGCAAGGAATTTTCTATTAAAATGCAGCAAGAATTTGAAATCTCTATGATTGGAGAAATAAAATTGTTTTTAGGTTTGCAAATTTCACAGACTGATAAAGGTATATTTTTGAGTCAATCCAAGTACTTGAAAGAATTTCTAAAGAAATTTGGGATGGAGAACTCTAAACTGGTAAGCACACCTATGACTACAAATGACAAACTATCTCAAAGGGATGAATCTACACCTCTTAATCCAACTAGATACAAATCTATGATAGGAGGTTTACTGTATTTGACACAAACTAGGCCTGATATTATGAATGCAGTATGTATTGTTTCTAGATTTCAAAGTAATCCTAGGGAAAATCATGAATCAGTAGTGAAAAGGATTTTCCGATACTTACAAGGCACAACAAATCTTGGATAATGGTATCCTAAAGATGAAAATTTTGACCTATGTGCATACACAGATGCAAATTGGGTAGGAGATGTGGATGATAGAAAGAGAACCACTAGAGGAGCATTCTTTCTTGGAAAGAGATTAGTTTCTTGGTTGAGTAAGAAATAGAGTTGTACATCTTTATCAACAGCAGAATCAGAATATGTTGCAGTAGCAACTAACTGTACATAGGTATTATGGCTTAAGAAAATGTTGAAAGACATAAAGGTAAAGTGCAAGGAACCCATTACTATATATTGTGATAAAAGTGCAGCACTTGATATATCTAAGAATCTGGTATTACATTCTAAAACTAAACATGTTTCTATCAAACTGAACTTTCTAAGGGAAAAAGTTGAAGAAAAGGAGATAAAACTGGTTTATGTGAATACTAAAGAACAACTTGCAGATATTTTCACAAAACCTTTGCCTAAGGAGACTTTTGAATATCTTAGAGATCAGCTTGGAGTCATACCACCACTGGTAGAGACTTAGATAGTTGATGATTGTCATCAACCGACAGAATTAAAAAGACAAATCTTTATTCCGGTCTTTGATGAGGAAGCTACTTCTCACAGGGAGTAGTTGGTATTTTGTATAAAATTAATTTTTGTAGCTTTGACATTTGATGTCAAAGGGGGAGATATATCTATGGGAAAACACATTATCCTTTAAGGAGAGTTTGGTATTGAAAATAAATCTTTGGACAAACACATGTTGCTCCCAGGGGGAGAAATAAAGATTGTTGGTTTTTGGTATTTGGCATTTCTGTTTTGGCACTTGATGGTTTTTCCATCTTGTGTTGCCATCAATGCCAAAGAGGGAGATTGTTGGTATTTTGGTATGGTTTTGTCATTGATGTTAACACCTACTGAAAATAAGCACTATGGAGATCCAACAACATTCACTGGCAAGCAAGTAACTATTGCACAGTTACTGGTATATGGTTTACCGACAGGATACAATGTTCACTAGTATTTGGAATGATATGGAAGACACTTGGTAATGTCTAAGACATCATGTGGACACTTTGTTTTGAAGAATTAATCATTGGTATATTCATATTTGCATATTTGCTTTTACTGGCAAATAGGTCCAGGTTATCTAGGGTTACACTGACACATTTATCTTTTCCAGATCAGCATGGCATGCTATGGAGATGATTTATTATTGATGTAAATGCATTAAGCCAACATGTTTAACTAGTTATTGCATCAGATATTATATTGTATGTAAAATGTTTTTATTGTAATATGTTGTAGAGCCGACCTACTAAAATTGGTCTTAGGGTATGGTATAAATGTAAGATCTTATTTTTAAGCTCAAGTGTGGAATGCGAAAAAGAATTGAGTAAAGGTATATGCGAGATTAAGAAGAGGTATACATGACGACATCATTTGAAGGTGAAGCTAGGTTTTTGTAGAAGCATATCAGCATTACACCGGTACTGAATCCAGCATATGAAGATGCTATTTTGTGTAGTACATTCTTATTGGATTTAACCATCCAACTGTAGTCAGTGTGACTCCCATTTTGTGATTGAGCAGTGAGCTCTAGGCTGTTGGCCTTTCTGCATGTGCAGACCCCATTTATGTACACTTACTATCTATAGTAGTATCATCTGATTGTGGGTAAGGTTTCCCACCATACAAATATTGGTGTTATGTGTTGTGGATGACTTTATGTTTGTGTTTCATGCATTAATCTTTACCGGTATAGCAATTTACTGTTAACACTATCTACCAACATACTTAACTGGTTTACTAGTATTAAGCATTAAGTTGGTTAATTGGTTTTTGGTTTGAATTTATTAGACAACTGATTCACCACCCTCTCAGTTGTCTACGAGACCTAACAGTCTAAAGTTATGAATGTTGTGATTGAGAGGGATAGTTTAATAAGACAACTAGCTATACTCAAATCTTTGAATCATGAGTGAATTAATCCTAATGTTGAGGGTCCTATTATAAGAGAAATTCTAGACAAGAAATCCGAACATGTTGTAAAAGAAAATCCTAGGAACCTTGCTGATAGACAAAAGCTAGTAGGTCTCAGTCAGTTGAATGCTTAGATTCCCAGGTTAGACCAGGACAAGGGAAAACAAAAGGTGTCTGGTGTCAAAATAAATGATAAAAAATCCCCCACTTTCTCGGATTCTAGTCATGGGTTGTCTCAAATAGATGATGAATTAGAAAGGGCTAGGATAGAAAGTGAAACTCTTGCAAAAGAGTTAAAGAGAATTGAGATGGAAGCTTCGGTAGCTTAAATGAAAAGGAAAATTGGTTTCCTGAAAAAATGTCTTCATTAAATGATGCTTCCTTCACCACTGGTCCATCTAATACCCAAGTTGTTTCAAGTTTGATTCCCACAACTGTACCAAATATCAGTACAAATACTCCTACTCAAATTGTTCAGGTCACTCATAGGGCTGGAGTTGTTGTTGGGACTAGTACTGGAATCAAAATGACTGGAGCTAGTGCAATTAACAATGTTGTAGGACAAGCTACTACTAGGTAGATCCAAAGAAGACCTATCTACCTAGAAAGGTATAAGCAATTGTTTTTTAATGAGATGCCAAGGTATCCTAATATAGTCCCAAATGAGTTAAGGGAAAAAATAAATAAGTTTGCAGGAAATAATATTGTCACGGGTGAGGAACATCTGATAGCCTTCATAGATAAATTAAATAACTATGAAGTGGAGCATGAAGATGTTATGAAACTCTTTGTACAGTCTTTGACTGAAGATGCCAAGGATTAGTACAGAGGGTTACCAAATGCAAGCATTAACTCTTGGGAAGAGTTTGAAAACAACTTCAAGGAACAATATGGCAACAAAACAAATGCAAGTTTCATGTTGAATGAGTTCAACAACATCAAGAAGTCACCAAATGAATTTGTCACTGATTTCAACATCAGGTTTCAAAAAGCTATGCATAAGTTTTTCTAGGTTCTAAGGTTGGATGATAGTGTTTGTCTAACTAGGTATGTAAATGCATTTAATGCTAAAATGGCATTTATCCTAAGGGATAAAGATCCTCAGGATCTGAGAGATGAATTTAGGATTGCCATTAATATTGAAGGGAATAGGAGAGCTTCAGGCAAGCTTGGGAGAAGAGAAGATCCTAGGTTCTCCAAGATTCTAAAGGATAAAATGGAAAAACCTTTGGGATTAAAGCCAAAGTAAGAAGACAAGTGGGACAAGGTGCTCAACACCTTGAAGGATCTTAAATTGACTATTGCAAAAAATGATAAGGGTGTTGTACCAGAAAAGAAACAGTTCAATAGATTTAACAGACCTCCAAGGTTACAAGATCATCCTTACAACACAAATTGGAAGGATGGAAAGTCAGTTCAACAACAACAAAGGAATAAATAGGAGCAACAAACTCCTGATCCATTGCAGAAACATACATTGAATGTCGTTGAAGATACACCTTGGTTTATTGCTTGTCAATCACCTCATTTGCCCGAGTATTTTGTTGTTGCACAATTTATTTCTACCAAGGATGAGATACAAGAAGAAGAAGAAATTTTTGAAGATGACAATGTATATTTTTTTATGACCACTTCTTACTTGGGGGAAGCAGAATACTTCTCTGATACTAAAGCTCAGGACTTAGATGTGGATTATCAAAGGTTAAGGAATGAATTGTATCATCAAGAAGTTTTTTTTTATAATGAACTATATGTTGATGAACAAGCATGTAATGTTGAGAAAGGAGAAGACATTGTATCTCTGAGAAGACCTTCAAACAAGGAGATTACCCATATAAAAGTTGTTATGGAAGCTCAAGTTAAAAGTAATTACCAACTAAGAAACAAAATAGTTGGTGAAGATCAGGGTAAGCCTTTTGGTTTAGTCATTAAGGAAATGAATAATAAAGGTCAGGAGGTCAAAGAAAATAAACCGAAGAAGGATGCGGTTAAGAAAAAGGAATGGGCTAAGAAGCTTGAAATTACAAAGCCTAATGACGATGTTGCTTCACCCAAACTGAAGATGAAAATGGTTGAAAAGCTTGTTGCACCTATTGAACAAAACATGAAGTAGAAAATAAATGTTGAAGGCAACAAGGTGAAGAAACATGAAGAAAAATCAAGTATGTCCCTTGAATTTCTAGAATATACACCTGTTGACATGTTTCAATTGCTTTCACAAATTACAATAAAAAATCCTTTACAAGAAATGCTTAGAATAGATGAACATAAGGAGAAATCTATGGCCTAGGTTAAGGGTGTTTCTCCTTCTTCCAAAATTGGATGTACGAGCCCCATTTATAACGTAAAGGAACAAGCGAGTAAAAATAAGACAAAAGATAAAGAGTTAGAGGGAATGGTTTCTCAAATTTCCCAAATTTATCTTGAGGATACAGTGAATGGGTCCTTAGAAAATGTAGATACCTTCTTTTTTGTGTGATCATAAAGGGAGGGGTATTAAAAAATTGCATGATTGATTTTGGGGCCTCAAATAATGTTATACCAGTAAGGATAATGGAAGTTATGGGTTTGAATGTAGATACCCCTCAGGGTAGATGTTGTGCTATGGACTCAAGAGAGGTACCTGTGATAGGTACTATAAGAGAACTGCCTTATAAGCTCACAGCCTTCTCTAAGAAGGATTTGACTATGAGTGTTTTAGTTGTGGATATCCCACCTCATTATGGGATGTTATCCAGAAAATGGAGTGCTACTATAGGGGGAAGTTTATAGCATGATTTATCATATGCAACTTTTTGTATTGATGGTAAAAGTGTAAAAGTTGTAAGGGAGTCAAGGGTGCCATATATGATGGTACATGAAAAGGACTCTGATCAAGACATGATGCGTTTCATAGACACTAACATCAATGCTTTTAGAATTGGAGATACCCCACAAGAAGAAAAGGAACAACCTGCACCAATAAAGATAGAAGAAAAGAACCCATCGGATCATAACAATTTGTGGAGTATGTATTTTGATGGGGCTATTTCTAAAGAAGGTTCTGGTGCAAGACTATTATTCATCTCACCTGATGAAAAAATGTTTAAGTTTTCTTTTACTCTGTCTTTTACATGCACAAATAATGTGGCAGAGTATGAGGCACTTTATTAGGTTTAAGATTAGTTGAAAAGCATGGTATAAAGAATCTCAAGGTTATTGGAGATTCTGAGTTAGTCATGTCCCAGATCAGATCAAAATATGCATCAAAGAACAAGAGGTTGAAGCAGTACATAAATGTTGTATGGGATGAGATTGAAAATTTTGATGCATTTAATATTGACCAGAAAGAAAGGAGTCATAACAGGATGGCAAACTTATTGGATAATATTTCTCTAAGGTCAAAAGATATAACTTTTGCAGGAATCTCAAAGATTGAGGTTCAAACTGTTGGCATTTTTTATGTTTATGTTGTGATTTTCATTGATGGACACACACTTGCATTGAGATCCCCTTTATATGTATGAGCTAGAGCTCAACCGGTATCTGTTCCAACCGGTATGTTGTATTCTAGTCTTTAGACTATTGGTGATTTTGCAGAATGTGTTTCCCGGTCTGAAGCGACATGTTGACCCCAAGTGGTTCATAGATCACAAGTGGTAAGAGGGAGCAAAGCGGCATAACACATTCTTACCAGTCTTCATTTTTGTCAAACCGGCAACCAGTATTTTGTATGAACAGGTAATACTCTGTGATGAGTTACCAATCCACCGATTGTTTGACGGTACCGACACACTGACGGTGCTTCTTGTGTCATGTTACTGAGTATGTCTAGATTCATTGAACCTAGGAAATTGTAATGTAATTCTATTGGACCGACATGAAATCGGATTCCTTTTAAAGGACATCATGTCTAGGGTTTTAGGTTGTTGCTAGAAGGGTTTATGTTGTGCTAGGGTTTAAGGTGGTTGATGAGTTGTTGTAAGAGCAATCTTATCTGAGAAGATCAAGTTGTAACTGAGTGAGAGACAAAGAAGACTGAAGTAATGCTGGAATGCATTAGCTGTGAGCTATACTGGATCTAACCAAGCAGTTTGTGCTATTAGATAGATCAAACACTTGTTGATTACTCACATCTTTGACAAGTCTATAGCCCTTAACCGGGTAGGCCCAAAAGCCTTTTGTAAAATCCTCTAACAAGGTGGTTCACCTCCATGAATCTAAAATCCTCTAGCAAGGTAGTCTTTAATTGGACTTATCTCCTAACAGAGATTGAGATTCCTAATAGGATCTATTCTGGTGAAGAACATTGTAAGACCTTAACTGATCTGACCTTAACCGGTCTGGTTTCTATTTTGCAGATAGTGACTTGTGAGTTCCATCTCACCGTGGTTTTTCCTATTTGGGTTTCCACATCAAATATCTTGTGTTATGGTTGTATTGCTTTTGTGGGTGAATGCTTTATTTGCATTTTGGTTTGCATGTGTGATAACTGGTCTATCTATTAAACTGCTTTATCGGTTTATCTTCAGACTATTTACGTGTTTTAGTGCAGAGATTTCTGGCATACTAATTCACCCCCCCCTCTTAGTATTCATCACAAAATAGGTCATCAGTCCCTGACAACATTGAAAACTGGTAGGTTTTCAATGATGATGATGATATTTTAATATTTTTAACATGTATAGAGTGGTACGAGGGTCAAGAGATTGACTTTGGTGAGTTTGTATAGACAGAGGATGGAAAAGAAACAATCTTTGGGAATGAAGTAATCCAATTAAAAACAAATAAGATCCCCAAAGGGTTGATAGTATTGGAAAGGGTGTTTGACAATCAAGATAAGGCAAGGACTGCTATTGTTACCCTGGACCCTAAAGATTTGGAAGAAATAAACCTTGGGATAGAGGGAGCCCCCAAGAAAGTATACATTGGGAAGAAGATGTCACCAAAAGTGAGAAAAATGTTGATTGACCTATTAAGAAAATATAGGCATGTTTTTGCTTGGTCGTACGATGATCTAAAAGCTTATAGGGAAGACTTGTTTTAGCATGAAATCCCTCCAAAGGAAGGAGTTAAGCCTTTCAAACAAAAGAAAAGGCCAATCAATCCAACCTTGGCGCCTAAGATGTAAGAATAATTAGTTAAGATAAGGGAGATTGGAATTATAAAGCCTACCAGACATTCATTATGGGTGTCAAACTTGATGCCCATGAGAAAGAAAAATGGAGATATCAGGTTGTGTGTTGATTTTAGAAATTTGAATATATCTTCATTAAAAGATAATAATTTGTTGCCTAATTGGAGGCAATGTTGTAGAGGGTCACAGGTTGTGAACTTTTATCCATGATGGATGGATTTTTCAGGTTACAATCAGGTAATGGTTATAGAGTCAGAGGAATTTAAAACAACATTCACCACACCATGGGGAACATATGTCTATGTGAGAATTCCCTTTGGGTTGACAAATACAGGGGAGACATTCCAAAGAGCTATGGATGTGGCATTTTCTGATATCATAAATATATTCTTAGTTGTATACCAAGATGACTTACAACATATTCTAAGAAAGAGGGTGATTATTGTGATCATCTGGAGAAATTTTTTAATAGAGTTGTTGAATATGGAATATCTTTAAACCCAAAGAAGTGTGTTTTTGGGGTGACTGAGGGTAAACTACTGGACCACATCATTTCAAAAGATGGTGTGAGAATTAACCCAAAAAGGGTATTCACAATTGATAAGATCCCTCACCCAAAAATGTAAAAGGTATTCAATCATTCTTTGGGAAGATCAATTTTCTTAGAAGGTTTGTTACTAACTTTGCAGAGATCAATAGACCCATCTCTAAATTGTTAAAAAAGGGTGCAAAGTTAGAATGGGAAGGTGAGCCAACCAAGGCCTTCCAAGAGATCAAACAGGCTATTAAGAGTGTACCTATTTTGAAAACACCAGATTATAGAAAACCCGTGTAAATATTTTCATTTGCATCCTTTCATGTTGTTGCTGCAATATTATTATAAAAAAATTCAGAGGGTTTTGAACAACCTATAGCATTTTTCAACAAGTCTTTTCAAGATGCAAAACTAAAGTATGATATAAATGAAAAAGAAGCCTATACACTAGTGAAGGCAGTAAAAGCTTTTAGGAGCTACTTGATGGGAGCAACAGTGGTTGCATATGTCCCTATAGATGTATAAATTTGACCACTTTCCTAAATAGATATTTAATATTTATTTTAACCCCATTCCCCTTATTAATTAATTTCTTCACATTCATCTATTTGATTAAATGAATTACTCAATTTATTTAATTAAGTTCACCTAAGCCTTTTCTAGCCTTTAATTAAATAAATCACTTTATTTAATTAATTCCCCTTGCTCCCTTTTAATTAAATTTACATTTAGTTAAATTGATCCTTGCAAATAAATAAATCTAATTTATTTATTTAAATCCACCTACTTGTATTTATGCAAGTTGCACCTATTTTAGTTGAAATAATGTAATTTTATTTTAATTAAAATCCTTTTCCATCCACTTGCATTTTCCTACATCTCCCACTTGCCTCCTTAACCCCCTTCTAGAATCTTCTAATCCCTTCCAATTTAGCCTAATCCATCTCCTAATTATTGTCACAATCCTAAGAAAAGAGAAGTCACTTCTCAAAGCCTCCAAAGTCTTCAATAACCATTAAAGGCTTTATGTCTTCAACAAGTTAACCCTCAAAGTCTTCCAAACTATTTAGGGCTCTTACATAACCATTAATGGTTGACTCAACCTTCTTTCATGATTAGAGACTTTCTCTCTAACTCAACCCTCATCTAACCCAAGGGTCTCATCAAGTATTCATGGCTTTAACCTTGGTTATTCCTTTAACCCTTGCACAAGAGTTTACCCCTTGGGTAAAAGCTTTATCTAACGGATGACCCTAACTTAACCTTAACCCTTACCTCCTAAGGTAACCTTCATTTCTTCTCAAGAATTTAATGCTTCTTTCATCTCCTCTCAAGCAACCTCTTGTTGACAATTGTCACCATTTCATTGGTGAGAATTGTGAACATGGATTGATTAACTTTCAATCCCGACCCTTGTTAAGATTATCCAATCTTGACCATCCATTGCCCTATTTTCCCTTTAAATAGAGCTCTCATTCTCTCATTTTCAAAATATCCAAGTCTTTGTGCATCAAACTTATAGTCTAATTACTAAAGCATTTTAGCCTATCTTTGTTAAATCATAATAGCATTTAGAAGCATTTTAATATCATAGTATCCATGCTAGACTAGTATATCATTGCTAGGATAATTTTCTAATCTTATCATCATCTTTATGCTAGTTTAATAAAAGTTTCAATATCATACATTTTAGGAATTCATTCATGCATATAATCAAACATAACTCATTGTTGGAGTTGTCATTCCTAAGTCACTTTGCTCAATGATCTTAGAGCAAAGACATTGACTTTAGGGATCCTGTGAGATAGAGAACAATGGGACACCCCTTGGGAAGTTGAGCTATTTTAAATAGTTCCTATAACTTGCACCAAGAGTCTCAATGGTGTGTGGGCCTTTTGAATCAGACTTTTACATTTTTTGTCGCCCTCATTTCCCGCATACATTTCTAGTGCCCACTGTGGGGCTCATCCCCATAAATCATATTGTTTTTAATGCAGGACAAAGATTACAAGCACACTGGAATACTTTTTTAGCACATCGGGAACTTTTGTTAGTGCATCCAAGACAAACAGTAGCACTTTCAACCAATTGTTTAGTACATCAGAACCTTTTGCTAATGCATTTGAGCTTACTGTTAGCACATAATACTTCAAATTTCTTTCCCGCACATCAGAATAATAGTGTAGCGCATTCGGTAATCAGTATAGCACATAAGAGTCATTTTGTAGCACATCTATAACTTTCGGTAGCGCTTCTATGTAGAAGTCTAGCGTGTGACTCAGACAGAAACAAAACATAATTTGTAAATGAAGTGAAAGTTTAGGCTTGTATAAGCTCACCTAGGATTTAAATATTTTTACTAACTTTATGTTTACTGTAGGCTACTAACTTCTGTGTGCAGGTTGAAGGAGTTTATTTAGGCATTTAATTATTTTTGTTTCTAACATTTTTTAAGTTAGTTTAAAAATAGTTCATTTTCCTGTTGGTTAAAAGGAACTATGAACTCACTTAATTTTGCAAAATTTAAAAAGAACTACAAAGTCACTTCATTTTGCAAAAGTTAAAAAGAAATACAAACTCACTTTCAGTTTTGCAAAGGTTAAAAAGAAACTCATTTTTCCTTTGGTGCTAGTTAAAAAGAACTCCATTATTCCTTTTGTGCATAAATAAAACTCCATTTTTGCAAAAGGATAAAAAGAATCTCACTTTTATTGTTTTGTGCAAAGCAAAAAGAGTTTTCATTGAAGATTGATTTCATGATTTTCTTTTTATTGACCAACATCGTGATTTACTTTGTTGACTAGGTTTTGTTTTCAAAAGTTTTGGAAATACACGTTTTGCTATGAATAGTTATAAAGAACACCATGCTTGTTGGAGCAACATCTCCAAATAGAAGTTAGCAAATCATTGTCTTGAAGGCTAAAAAGAACCTTGTTTGCCTTGTCTCAAAAGTGGAAGGTATATGCTCTCCCCTTAATTGGGTGATAAAAAAGTCAAACCACTCTTATGCTTTCTGTACTTCAAGCATTTAAATCATTTAGAAGGCATGCCATCCCGAGTTTCCCTTAGGGAGCCATTAATGGCCAGTGAGAGGGGAACAACCTAAGTGGGAAACATCTTTATCACCAAGTGTTCCAACCCATAATCAAATGTGGAGGCTCACAAAAGTACCCTTCAATGGTTTTGCTCAGTGATTAGCCTTCCCCCAGTATCTTTAAGATACGTAAAGCCTTTGTTCTAAAGGTTGGGAGGCCTCTCGAGGGAGTTTATCACTGAAGACCAAACAAAAGCCTGATTAAGAACTTAAGCATTAGAGGCTTTGAGTCGAGTCACTTACCAGATATTTTCAATATCATAGTGCAAGGGTGGGGAAGACTCCGCCCCCAAGATCACTCACCATATATCTCCTAGGATAACTACTCAATTGTGAAGCAATTCACTTTGAGTTAATTTCTGGCAAAAGGCAAAAAAATGGGCGCCCCCTAGGGGGTGACAAGGTTGTTTGAGCTAACGGAGTATCGAGATTAGTGGGCTATGATATTGTTGATGACCATTGAATAAAGAGTCTTCTTGATTTGTCTTATTTGTTATCCAAACCAGTGAAAACATTGGGGATTTGAACACATCCTCACAGAACATACACTACTTGTTTAGCATAGGAAAAATTGTCATTTCTTCTATGTGTTGTGTTTTCAAGTCATTCTTTTTAAAATCATCCATCAAAATCACAAGTTTTAAATTTCAAAACTATAAAAACAAATAAATCAGGATAGTTAGTGCATAGGAGAAACATCCTAGCACATAGCAAACATTTTGTAGTGCTTCTTAACCAAAACATAGCGCTTTCATCAGTCAACTTTGTGCATAATCAATCTCATACTGGTGAAATTTCCATTAGCGCTTACCAACACCAGTCTATTACATTCAAACATCAGTATAGCGCATCAAAGGAGTTTCATAGCACTTTCAATTCAAAACATAACATGTGATCATGACATAATAGTGCATAACCTATCCAGAGTAGTCATTTTCAACCGGTCTAAACTAGCGTGTAGGAAAGGTAGCTTAGTGCATAAGAAACATTCTATAGAGTATTATGAACATTCTTTAGTGCATTCGGTCTCAATCTTAGCACATGATCAATTTTAGGGAAAAATAAAGAGAAAATCCAGCAGTTTGGGAAAATTTTATTGACAGTTCCAAGTACCCTTTCAGGTTCTTTGGAAAACTCAGCAAAAAAACTTCAAATCCGAACATCAATGAGAAACATTCCAAATCAACAAAGCACTCTTAGAACAAGTTTTCAAATTGTTAAACTAGTTTGAGATTAGACTACATCCAACAAAATCAGGAAGTATCAGAAATAGTGATCAAAGTTTCACCATCCAACAGATTCTATCAAAAACAAATACCTAGTTTAATCCTTAAGTTGTCAAATCAAGTTTCCATATTGGGAGACTTTATCCATATCATTTGACACACATTGTCATGGAGGTGAATCTAACTAAACCTCTACTTGATAAAGTAAACTTGAGTATTCAAACAAAGTATCTAAATCCAACATCAACGTCAACCTTTGATATTCGTGTGTGACCACTCCTCATATTTTGAGAAGAACAAGTCTTCATCACAAAACTATGTTGAAGAAGAGACAACCTAGTTCTAAGGAACTTACGAAAAGGAATAAATTTCTCTATATCAATCATCAACTCTTTGCATCACATCGCACATTCTTGCATCACATGCGATTGTATATCCAAGGAAAAACAAATGAGTTTGACAAGGAAGCTTTGAGAATTGGGGCTTACATTCAAAAAGCAACATTGAACCAATACCTAAATCATGGAGGAAGGATTAACCCTGCTTTGTTCCCACAATTATGTATCACATATAACAAAGCTCGACCTGAACCACCAACACCACCAAGAACTCCCATAGAAGATGAAGAATTCATCACAGTAGAAAAATATTAAATGCCCGTTGTCACTTGATCTCAAAGAAGCAAACAAAAGGAATCACAACCAAAATTGAGTATGGGTCATAGACTATCTAATCCTTTTGATGAGTATGCCAATATGGACAAAACAGAGATCACATAGGAACTTCTCCAAGAATGTCAAGAAAACACATCATTCCAAAAACTCATGGAAAGACTTATCAAAGCAGACAAGGAAAAATATCTACTCATGCTAACTAGAAAAGGAGTCCATATTCTTGAAGATTTCGATACTGAAAACTTAAGGAATATAGATGAGAGAATTTCAAGAACAAGGTATAGAAATTATGCCTATCAAGAACAACAAAGAGAAGAAGAGACACATGGTCCAGAAAATACACGCGAACACGAGCAAGACCATACCCACAACCAGGATAATCTTAATGAAAGAGGGGAAAATATCCCTTGGAGGACAAATGCACCTATGGTTTCTCTTACACAACAAATCCAAACACTAAAAAGACAAATGCAGGACATGCAACAAGGAACTACGGTACAACACTCCTTCAATGAGATCTATCCTTATCCTTTTGATAGGAGATTGAGCATGGTACCTTTTCCCCCAAATTCAGATATACCAAAGTATGAAAAATACAATGGTAAAAGTGATCCTCGTGATCACATTCAATAATTTTGTACCAAGAGCCTAGAGTTTTCTCACGATGACACTTACTTAATGAGATTATTCTCAAGAAGCCTGGGAGGGAAAACAATGGAGTGGCTGTCTAAACTCACACCTCCCATCAGATCATTTGATGAGTTGGTAAACAAATTCATAACGCAATACTCCATTAACATTCAACATGCAATCACCATTTTGGATGTGTGTAACACCAAAAAAAAGAGCAATGAAACAATCATGGTGTTTCTTCAGTGGTGGAGACACATGGTTTCAAGATATCTTAGAAACGTGCCTGAAAAGGAAAAGATGGAAATCTTTATCGATAATCTAAATAGTGAGATGAGTTATCAACTCAAACTCCAACATATACCATCTTTTGCCAAATTGATAGAAAATGAAATCCAAGTGGAGGAAAGTTGCATCAAGAAAGGAACATTGAAGTTCTTTAAGGAAGGTGTTCATTCATCAAGCACTAACCCCTTTAACAACCAAAACAATAACAACACTTTAGAAAAATCCAGATTTTGGATAAGGAACAAAAACGTTGTTAATGATGGGGTAGTTGATGCTAATAATGTGAAGTCTAAACAACTAGTATTAGCTTTATTAGGTAACCCGCCATCCAACAAAGATCAAAAAAGTGTTAACGAAGGCACTAACACTTATCCGCAGAATACCAATCAAGAAACTTCAACATCAAACACCAACAAAAATTACCAAGGAAACAACAATTACCAAAGCAACAACACTAACCAAGGCAACAACACTAATCGAGGGAATAATGCAAACCAGAGAGGCAATACCAACACCTTCCCATATAGACGCATTTACACACCATTAGGACAAACCTTAGAATCAATGTTTCAAGAACTCTTGGTAGAATAA